>NC_090444.1:621922347-622047347 GCF_031143425.1 Pleurodeles waltl | reverse complement strand
AGAGGATGCTCGGTCACACCTGCACACATCTGCATACTGAATGGGTCTTCCTGGGATGGGGAGGATGGAGGGCCTGACACTTACATATCAAAGGACAGTGGCCTGCCTCTAAACCCCCTACTGGGACCCTAACTCTGAACTAGAACCTGCAACCTACCAAGAGGAACTGCCTGGCTGCCCAAAGGACTCACCTGACTGCTTTTCTGCAAAGGACTGCTGCCATGCTGTTGCCCTGCTGTTGCTCTCTTACCTGGCTGCCCTGGGCTGCTGAGAAGTGATCTCCAAGGGCTTGGATAGAGCTTGCCTCCTGTTTCTTGAAGTCTCAGGACCAAAAAGACTTCCTCCTGCAAAGAACTCCTTGTGCGGCGAAACTTCGACGAACAGCCTGCCAGAAACAATGCACAGCCTGCATCGCAGTGAGAAAATTACTGCACGCTGAACCGGAACGACGCAGCCCAGCTCCCAGAGAGGAGATCAACGCATCCGCCAGCGTTGCGACCGGAACTTCGAAGTACGGCCCACTGGATTGACGCAAAGCCGAGCCGAAACAACGCAGCCCGACTTCCTGTGAGAAGAATCAATGCAGCGCCTGCCATGCAACAGAAATTTCCACAGATCGCCCACCGGATCGTCACAGCTCCTGTGACTTCATCCTGCATGCCCAGGATTTCTCTGCATCATCTCCGGGGCGTCTGACAACCCCACAGCCCAAAGAGGATCCAAGTCTGTGTGCCGGAAATCGCAGCAGAGCCTACCCTGTGTGGAAAATTATCGACACATCGTCTGTTTGCGCCCGGAGAAACCGATACACCGCTCCCCGTTTTCCACGCTTCTCCTCCTCTGCGGTCCCTTTTAGAGAATTTGAACACAAACCAAGTACTTTGTGGTTGCAAGAGACACTTGTTGCTTTTTAAAGACTAGACTCTTTTTATCTTTCTCTGAAGTGATATTTTAACTTGTACTTATCAAATTATGATTGTTTTGACCTGCATTTAACCAGATAAATATCATATATTTTTCTAAATACTGTGTGGTGTATTTTTGTGGTGCTATACTGAGTTATTGCATGATTTATTGCACAAATACTTTACGCATTGCCTTAGTTATGCCTGACTGCTCAGTGCCAGGCTACCAGAGGGTGGGCACAGTATAATTTGGATTGTGTGTGACTTACCCTGACTAGAGTGAGGGTCCTTGTTTGGACAGAGGGTAACCTAACTGCCAACCAAAGACCCCATTTCTAACAATAATGCTTCAGTCTAAGTTGTAATGGTAGCGGACCATTTCTATGTAGAGCTTTAAACACAATGCACATGGCTTTGAATGTAATCCTCTGTGTAACTGGGAGCCAGTATACACATATCAAGGCCTTAGTTGCCCTGTGAGATATATTTATGGCTAGTTTGACTGCTGCTACTGGAACTCTGTGCAGTGATTTGAAGTCATTTATAGGCGCCTTTTCACATGCGGCTGCAAGAGGTGAAAGGTATCATGTCTGTGCAGACAGTGAGCATTCCTTTCACCTTTTATTTTCTGCGTTATTGGTGTGTGAGCTGGTAAGTGCTGTGCCAGGATGTAAACACTATACACTTAGTGGTGGTACATCAAAGGTAAACAGGTATTCTAGACAATATGAAGAACATGTCTCTAGCTGAGGAGTAAGGCCATCTATTCACGTGATATGCGAACCACATACCTTTAAATGGCATTACACGTCCAAACATAGTTTGTGAACCACCTGAGCCTCTCTGCTTCCATGCTTGCTTCTTTCTGTGCCATGAAAGCGTAGTGTAATGCATCCAGCATCTTCCAGTATATTCTCTATGTAATGTACTTCTCTTAGGGCCTCATTCGAGGCTGGCAGTCTTGAGGACTGCCAGCCCTGTGGTGACAGTTGAACTGCCACACTCCAGGCGCTCCAACTGCCACATAATGACCCTGGAGGTTGGACCACAAGGGGACCACCGCCACCACTGGGAACAAGGTTCCCAACGGGCAGATTCGTGGTCAGACACGGCGGTGCTGAACTCAGCGTCGCCGTGCTGATCACCACTCCTGTTTCAGCCAGATTTTCCATGGTGGGGACCCCACTATGGAAAGGCTGGCGGAGACACATTACTGGGGGCCACAAGCCTGTGGCATGGGCAGTGCAGGCTCCCCCTGCCCAGCACCCGCAGATGGTGTGTATTCCCAGACAGTGTGTATTCAGAGGGCTTCTGAGCGACGACATTGGCCTCGGCTCCATGAGAGCTGAGGCAAATGCTGCTGCATGGTTTCCACTGGGCTAATCAGCCGAAACCTCAGTTTCCGGAGGTTTCCTCCAGTCAGCCCAGTGAAAACCTTGTAATGGGCCCGGTGGGAGACTGCCAGCTCTGCGGCGGTCTCCTCTCCACACAACTGGCGGGCCCACAGTCGCCCCACCAGCCTCGTAATGAGGCCCTAACTTACTGAGTGGAGCACCTATGAAGAAAGAACAGTCTAGTCAGTTACTTTTTTCAAAACAGATCTTTTTACCTTCTACACAGAACTCCGTACCTTAGCCTTTTCAGTGATCAGAGAGACTTGAGTCTTTATCTCATGTATTGTATCCCCCCCGACACCTTTGAGATGTAACCATCTGCCTCATTTATCCCACCACTCACCATCTGAAACTGCTTTGTTTTTTGGCATCACTTCACCTTGGACCGCCTCTACCTATATCTACAAGAAGTCCTTTTAATTCTCTATTAGTATTTGGATGTGTCCCAAAGGAGACGTCTTTCACTTAATTTTGTGAGGGCCATTGATTCCCTACATTTGTGTAGATGCTATTTTGAATCTGTCCATTGTGGTTTAACACTCTACGTCAGTTAACCATTGCTATATCTTAACACTCTGTGGTCTTCTCCATGGACATAGGTAATTACCTTTTACCCCTCTACTACACTTTCTAATATAATTTCAGCTCAAGGTCCTTATGCGAATAATATGGGGGTGTAAGGGGATGACTTAATTATCTGAGTTGATCCTTCAATGCCCGTGTAATGCAATCAATCTCTCCCCACCCCATATTACAATAGCATCAACCTCCACTGTACTTCCTGGTACTGGTTTCAGTGCACATCATAGCAGTGATCTTAGAAGTCAGTGCAAAAGCCTTCTACCATCCTGGTACAAATCCACTGGGTAATAATATGACAGGAGCACTAGTGTATGGCTTATGGAAAGGAACCACTAACCCTTCTCCTCCTGTTGATCCACTGCCTTCACACTCTGCCTTACCAAACCTTTCTCAGTGACCTTTCCAAGCTTCTCCCTTATCCTGAAGTCACTACTTGAACTATTCTGTGCCCAAGTTGTTTTTCACCCTTAAGTATGACCAAACTTCTGCAGCCAAAGCAAAGCAGACAGTGGCTATTCTACATAGGAATTAGTGTTGATGCTATGCTTCTGCAATCTTAAGCTACATTTTAAAACAAAAGAAAGAAGTAAACAATCCATTCTCCCTTTGACATGTTTCTGTCCCCTTCGTTGCCCCACATATCTCTTCCTACAAAGAACTGCACTGCAGCCCTTTGCTTGGGCACTCCACAGCAGTGGATGATACCCCCCCCCCCTTTCTGCCTGGGCAGCAAAACAAGGTTACAGTCTGCACCTATCTTGTAATATAACTGCGATTTTAATTAAGTTGTCTTTACACTCTACAGGGGTCTCTGCACACTACTCTAGGCTGCAGAAGCAGCAGCTGTGCCAGGGGTGTGCTTTGCTGCTCCTGGCACTGCCAGAATATCAGCTAGTTCTGCAAAAACTCCTGCCACTGTCTTTACTTGTTGCTTGCTACCTGACACATCTGCCCTATGAAATGAAAAATACTTTCTGGCCGGGCACCACTGTCGCTCTGTGAGAATGCCTCCACAGAACTTTCCCTGGCCCACAAGAGTAAACCTAGAACATTTATGGCCAGAACAGGGTCTGAGACCATACTCCTATATTTCCATCTTATGATTACTTGATTACCACGTTGATACCTGTCTCCAAGATTTCAAGTCTTTGCATATAATCTCCACAATGTCTCCCCTAGTCCCAGATTTACAATGGAGTAATAAGCTACTCATGTATGGCTCCATTTACTCTCGGTGACATCCATGCTTCCTGTGCTCGCTTTCTTTTTAAGCTTCTCGTTATGTTGTATATGTTCAGTTTTCCAAAGATATATACCCTGCTAATACCAGACTTACAGGTGTACTAAAGGTATGGATTGAATTTTGTGATACTGTCTTGTTTCTGCACACCTAAAGAGGAGGTGCATACATTACTGTGTTGCCTTTAGTCTAACCATTTCTGATTGGTAGTGGATTTACTTTCTACATCATCTTTTTGTGGTGGTCTTCAAGACAGATCAATTCAGTTAAGGCTAATTTTCTGTTCTGGACAATTTTATTTGCCTTTTACAGGTGTGTAATCATTTTTACCGCACTGCTATTTGTAAAGATGTGTTATCTTACCACCTAGCTATAACAGCTCAACATGGATTCACTGGAGTTGCTCTCTTTCACTCACGTTTATAGAGTCTACAGACAGAGACAGACAGACAGTAGTTGTCCCTGTTTCCATTAGAACAGCACCAAGCCATCTCAAGAAGTATACATGACTTAAATATAATTATGTAACGTGGAGAATGTGGGTCTATTGGACAAAAATATACCTATGGTCATCCCCAAGTGATTTTACGTGTTCTCCCTAAAGCACAGGGCCATATATCTAGACAGTAAAAATCATATTTAGATCAACTCTTTCATTTAAATTAACTTAAGCTAACATCTTACTGTCTAGGACTTGATTTTTATTGTGTAGTTAGTACTAAATAACATTTATATACCAATGAAAATAAATTGGAGAGGGGAATAGAGTCGATTTTTAGTCCTAGCCAGATACAGTTTGTTAATGTGAGATTACCTGCTGCAGCAAAACATTTCATAAAGTTTACCTAATGTTAGAAAAGGTTAACAAAACAGCCAGTCTGTAGAACATTATAAAGAAAGAACTAAAAACTCTATGATCCTTTGGTGTCTGTGGTGCCCATACACTGACCGGTATGGTTCCGCTCAAAGTTCTTAAGGAGCAGTCCAATGAATGATGCAGTGGGTCTCAAAACCCAAGCAGACATCATCAAACAAAACGTTCTGGAATTGTTACCGGCGTAGGACTGGGTAAATATAATTTATTTAAAGCTGGATGGTCTTTTACTATCATGGTGTTCAAAACAAAGTAATTGGCCTTTCCCTCTGATTAAACAGATGAGGCTGTGAAGCAGAAAAAATGTAGGTGTTTCACAATCTGCTTTCCATTCGTCCATGCTTTGGTTTTTACACGCTCTTTTGGTCTGCTTTACTGGGCCAGTTTTTTTCAAAGACTGTAAGGCAATAGAGACCTCCATATTTAACTGCTTCTCCTCTATTTGAGGAAGACACGTAGGGACCTATTCACAAACTCCACTTTATAGTACATTTTGTAATGCTACAATAGTACTGTAAATGTACAACAAAATGCTATTCACAAACTACATGCAGAAGCTTACACCTCCACCTGTCCTACCCTTTTCTGTGTGGAGATCTCTACCCTAATCACGAGTCTCCGAACACGTAAGTATACATTTTAGTAGTTAATGTAGGAGGGACAGGTGTGAGTGGCTTGAAAATAGGAAATATCTATGGCTAATAAAGTGGGGTTTAGGGAGGAGTACGGAAGGGTATTCCATATGGTAAAATATAGGGACAATTCAGAAAGTTTCTTAAACTTACCAAAGCAGTTTGTGCAAAATATTTTTATATTCAATATTAATGTATATTAGTTTTATATATTTTAAATGTAGAATAAAAGAAAAAATGCTACAGCACTATTCATTTGGTTTAAATATGACATTAATTTAAATATGTTAAATGAAATAAAAAATATTTAAAGTGGTATATAGAATTGTTCAAAACTAATGTAATTATACTGTAATAAAAAATATATTAAAATATGTTGAAATAAAATGTTATATTTTAAATAATTTTATTAGCATTATATTTATTTGTATTTATATTCAATTTAACATTATAACCTATAGGTTTTTATCGTAGGTCCCTACCTCTGTTATTTTCTATGGGCAGGTGTTGCAGTATCAGTGGTTGCCTATGTGCAATGCTGGACCTAGTACTACCCCTTTTTAGGACTACTAACTTTACACTCGTAAATTTGGTTCCACCCCTTGTTTCAGGGAGCTGAAACACGTACATTTACACATATGAGTAAATTTATACTCTGAGCTTGTGAATAGCCCAGAGTGATAAAGTAATTCAAAAGTTTAAGCGTCAGTTTTCTAGCAGTATTTCTACCGCTGGATAATGCATTATGTTCGCATAGCAATTCCAATAATGGACCCGTGCTAATTTCTGGAATCCATCCATTTAATCTGCTGAATAACTTTATACAGGAGGTTGGAAAGGACACATGCTAATGTCTAGAAATTCCATATGAGTAAGTAGACAACATGCATACACAAATGAATAGGAAATACATCTGAAGGTTCCCCAATGTGCATTTAACATTTAAAATGCTCTAAGTTGTCACTGGCTAATGACCAGAATTTGCACTTATTAGTATATAAATCTAGTTCATAAAAAGGCATAGAATTTGCATCACAAACTTATAAAGGGTACTCTTCAACAGTGCTCATCATGCCTTGAATATGTCTTTGTTTGTCTGTACCACTCTTAAAATCACCTAGTGTGGTGATTCATCATTCGGTGTATATAGGAACGACCCCCATTCTCGGGGAACCTTCATTTCACAAGTGAAAGATACTGTGATCCCTATCTTAAATGCAACCTTCACATTATGTCAAAACAGATTGAGGAAATCATTGTGGCTTTACTGTGAATGGACTTTAGTTATTCTAGCAGCAAATAATGAGAGTGTGATTATCTTTACCTTATCAAATTTTGTTGAGATAATCAAGGAATGTTATGCTAGATTTCCCAAGGAAATGAGGACTCCTCCCTGTATCAACGTGCCATCATGCAGAGAATAGTTCATATAAAGATATTAAGTATCTCCTTAGGAGGGTCTTAGTTATGAGTTAAAAACTAACGAGGCCCAAAAAATCTCCTCGACAGTCGTGGTCCATATCTTGTTTCAAGATTAATCTTATACTGAAGTTATTATAAAGGCACCAAATTCCTCCTTACATCAGGCCAGAGGAAGAGCCAAGCAAGAAAACTGCAAGAAGCAAAAATCAGAAACAAAAAGAGTAGCAAGCGAGAGGTGAATGTGAGGAAAATTTAGGGAAGTTAAGCACTGCGATGCATCCTTAATGTGATGTGGCAGTGGCGAGGGATGTTGAGGATGAGTTGGGCAGAGGCGTTTTGGATGTGTTGGAGGAGTTTGGATGAGATACCAGTGTAGAAGGCGTTGCCGTAGTCTAGTGCTGCTGACGAGGGCCTGGGTTACTGTTTTTCTTGTTTCTGTTGGGATCCATTTGTAAATTCTGCGAAGCATGCGGAGGGTGTTGTAGCAGGAGGAGGAGATGGCACTGACATGCTTTGACATGGGGAGTGAGGAGTTGAGGGTGAAGCCGAGGTTTTGTGCGCTGTCGGTGGGTGTCAGTGGGGGACCCAGTGTGGACGGCCACCATGAGTTGTCCCAGGCAGAGGGGGTGCGCCCAAGGATGAGGACATCAGTTTTGTCCGAGTTCAGTTTTAGCCGGCTGTCTCTCATCCAGTCGGCGATGGCTTTTAGTCCCTCATGGAGGTTGGTTTTGGCGGTGTGCGGGTCCTTGGTGAGGGAGATGATGAGTTGGGTGTCATCGGCGTAGGAGATGATGTTGAGGTTGTGCTGGCGGGCCACTTGTGCAAGGGGGACCATGTAGATGTTGAACAGCGTCGGGCTGAGGGATGAGCCCTGGGGTACGCCGCAGATGATGTTGAATACTTTGGGTTGGTACGGGGGGAGGCGGACTCTTTGGGTTCTGCCGGTGAGGAAGGATGAGGTCCATTCGAGGGCTTGGTCCTGGATTCCTGCTGCGTGGAGGCGGGATTTTAGGGTGTGGTGACAGACGGTGTCAAAGGCGGCTGATAGGTCTAGGAGGATGAGGGCTGATTTTTCTCCGTTATCGAGGTGGCTTCTGATGTCGTCTGTGGCGGTGAGGAGGGCGGTTTCGGTGCTGTGGTTGCGTCTGAAGCCGGACTGGAAGGGGTCGAGGATGTTGTTGTCTTCGAGGTATCGAGTGAGCTGAGTGTTGATGATTTTCTCGATGACCTTTGCCGGGAAAGGGAGCAGAGAGATGGGCCGAAAGTTTTTCAGGTCCTTGGGTTCCGCCTATGGTTTCTTGAGAAGGGGGTTGATTTCGGCGTGTTTCCAGCTATCCGGGAATCTTGCAGTTTCGAAGGGGATGTTGATGGCTTTCCGTAGGTGTGGTGCAATGGCTGTGTCTGCTTTGTTGAAGATGTGGTGTGGGCAGGGGTCTGATGGTGATCCGGAGTGGATGGAGTTCATGGTCTTACGGGTATCGTCGTCGCTGATGTTGGTCCAGGAGGTCAGTCGGGTGCAGCGGGTGGAGTTCGTGGTGGGTGGGGTGGGAGCATCCAGAGTGTAAGGGGAGTTGAAGCTGTCGTGGATGTCCGAGATTTTTTGGGGAAAGCGGTTGCTAGGGTGTCGCATAGTTCTTGGGAGGGGGTGATGTCGTTGACGGTGGCGTTTGGGTTGGAGAGTTCTTTTACGATGCTGAACAGTTCTTTGCAGTCGTGGGTGTTGTCTTCTAGGCGCGTTTTGAAGGAGGATCTTTTTGCTAGCCTGATGAGTTTGTGATGTTTGCGTGTGGCATCCTTGAGTGCCGTGTGGTTGTCTAGAGTGTGTTCGAGTAGCCATATTTGCTTGAGTTTTCATTAGTGGCGTTTTGAGGCTTGGAGGTCGTCAGTGAGCCAGGTGACCTTTTTGTTGATGTGGTTGTTGGAGGGTTTTCTGAGTGGAGCAAGGCGGTCGTCGCAGTCGTTGATCCATAGCTTGAGGTTGTGTGCCGCGATGTCGGGGTCGGTGGGGTTGACGGGTGGATTTTTATCTCTGCAATCTTAAGAGCACAGCTCTTGACATATATGTAACAGGTAGAATGGCTACTTCCTCAGTGTCTAAGCCAACACATGCAGTTTTGAGATTTATTGGTTTCCCATGATATCCCTTATGTAAGATAAGGCCACTTCAGTAAGTCTCATCTGTGGTACAACTCTGCCACATATGGGATTTTCTCTCCATAGTTGGCTTAAGTTATTCCAGCATGTAACGTGACACATTTGGAAATGTATGGATTACTTGATGAACAGCATAAAACCATTAAATTCACATATTATATTCATTTTCTTTCATTTGTCTGCATCAACATTACGTAAAGCTTCTTATCCAGAAGTTATACTACACTTCTTCAGGATATTTAGTTGGCATATCAGTTTGAAATTTCGAAACATATAGAAGCCTAAACCTAGCTATCAGAGTTTTCTATGCCCTAATTTTAATTACATAGAGCATCAGAATTTCAGTAAGTAGCAAGGGGCATGACCTGCCCTTTTCAACTGTATTCAGTTCCTTTGAAACATGCATTCAGTGACGGAAAAGCCATGGAGTATAGTTTAATTCCAAACTCTCTTTCAGCTGCCACATTACTAAAGTGGCTGCCTCATGTTTTGGTATTCCGGGAACTCTCAGAAAGAATTGTTGTTTGCTACCTCTGAACATTGGCAAATCCATAATCCATGTGCTACTTATAGCATGCCTGCACTGTGGAAACTCTCTTTAGCTATGACTCCCTCAATCATTTACACAACAAATACAAGTCATGCAGAATGCTGCTGATCGGCTCTTCCTTCACATCCCTCACCAGTAGTATATTTCAGTCCAGCTCAAACATCTCTATTAGCTTTTTTGTGGCAACATGCACAATCTTTAAATCTTAATGCTTTGTCTACAGAATCCTTTCTGATAGAGGCCCCTGTGATGTACATTTTTTTCTACATCCCTGACCTCAACCTTCGTACTTTGAGTCTCCATCTTGCAAGTCTCTCTCACATCATGTTTTCCAGAAAGTGTGGCTGACTCTGGAAAAATATGCCTCTTTCCATCCAGTTCAGCTCCTCTGAACCTGCTTTCAGAAAGCAACTGAAAATATAGTGGTTCCAGCATTAAATTGTCATCTTTTTGCTCCAATACAAATGAAATGTTCAGCACTAGGACGCCCCCGTTGTGGCTGCTGCACGTTTTACAAAGCTGTAAAGGTAAAGAATTGTGAGTATATACTAATATTTAACACTCCCAGATATGTCTGTTTTACATTTAATGAAGCTTGTGGGCTGTATGCCTGTGAACATCAGAAATACTTTTGTCAGTCCTCCTTCCATACATTGGAACATTTGTTTATTTTATTTGGTGTAGAATGAATGTTATTAAATATGGGAACAAGGCGTGCAGGCTATGAAAATTTCCCTAACATCCTCCGGCCTTTCTTCCCGTATGCAAAGGCATTCTAGATTTCCGGTATTGGCAGAGAGAATTTACTTTCTTTCTCTCTCTCTCTCTCTCTCTCTCTCTCTCTCTCTCTCTCTCTCTCTCTCTCTCTATATATATATATATATATATATATATATATATATATATATATATATATATATATATCCGTTGCAGCTCATGAGGAATGGAGAAATAATCTGTTGTTCCATCTCTATGTTGCTGCTACTGCTGGTTTGAGATTGTGCTAAAGCCATAGCGCCCATTATCAAGGGTGCTAGTCCACCTTTCTTCATAGAAGCTAACAAAACTATTTTTGGCATGTTTTGAATAATGTCTGGTGACTCTTTTACAGTCATTTTAGACAGGCTAACCTCTTTCTTGGTAGAATATTCATCTTGATGTATGTGGTCCTATCTAGCCAAGAGTTTATAACTCCTGTAAGAGATTTAAGGTATTGTGCTGATTAAGGAATAGTGCTGTGCACATCCAGATCTTGATTTTATGGCCTAAATTCCAAATTATACTGCCCTAAGTGTACACTTTTGGAAAAATTGGAAATGTTCAATGTCATGGATTTATAGTAGCTGCACTTAAATCATAATACATTATCGAACAATGGTAGGGCATTTTAATAGCAATCAGATCATTGAGTGGGTCAGTCCTAAAACATAGGATGTCATCAATGAACAAAGCCATTTTGCTTTATGTGAACTTACTCAAAGATACCTGATTTGTGTGCATTTGTGCAGAGTTCTTCTCACAATTAGATGAATTGGGGCTTCCTTGTTTTGTACATAAAGCATTAATTCTTCAAACCTAGCTATAGAGGGTCCTTTTCAGTCGGGCTTTAGTTTCCTTGCATGTCTTGGGAAGCAGTGTTGATTGATTTTGGACTTTCCCAGAGTCATTTGAATTGTATGCGTTCCCCTGGTGTTTATGCTACAGTTCTGTTGACAGTGTGAGGTGGTAACAACAATCCCTGATTTGCACCTCTGTGCAGCCTAAGTTTCGAAGATAGGAGACCCTTATGTTCTAGTTGGGGGTTGATTTCATTGCGTTTTCAAGCACCACTTCTTAATATGTTTTTTTTCTGGCGGCAGTTTCTCTTATTCTGTTTTTCATGAATTGGAAATACAACTTAGTTTTCCATTTGTTCGTGTTAATTGTTCTTTTCCCCATATCGTTTGAAAGTCGTATCCATTTTTTAAACATTTGTTATATGTGTCTTATTACATTCTATTAGTTTACGTAAACTATTTGTGAACATTGACATTCTTTATTTTTAACTTTATTGGTGTAATTGTTTATTGTACACTTGCTCTCAAACAAAAGTGATGATTGTACTCATTAAATGCTCTTACATTTGTTAGCTGGATTAAAGGGCACGCCCACGTTGCCATTTTCCCACATACATGATTTCATACACACAATGAACTCGATTTAATTTATCCCTGTGCCTACCTGAAATGATGGGAGGTACACCTTCTTTATGTTCAAATCAGCTTTAGTTTATTCAAGATATAACATCATGAAACACCCCAGCCAACAGACGTCTTCTCTCTCCCACTTCCAACCGCCAAATCTCCTTACTTCCTGTCAACAGATTCTTACTGTGACATACATTCTACATGGAGGTTCTACATACAGAATGCCACACATCTCCCTCCCTTTATCAACAAAAGAAGAAAAGGATTTAAGTAAAAGTGACAACATATAACACGAGAAAAAATCAAAATGAAGAAACATAAATACTAAACAAAGTCATCTAGAATTTTGGGGCGTTTGATAATTCTTGAAGATCTTCTTGGTGAAAAATTATTGCTAACATTACTATGTTTTCCCTCTAAACCATCTCCCTCAAATTCCTTTTCTCCACAATCACTTTTCACCTTTACCACTCTCCCAATATTCCACACTTTGTGATCTTCAGTTCTTATGGCATTTCCCAGAACTTTCTTAACCTTGAGAGGAATAGAACATTTTGAATGTTCTTTTGAAAGACCAAAGTGAGGACTTTTTACCCTGACCAAATCACCTACTCGAATTACTACTTTCTTCACTGCTCTCTGCTTATCAAATCTGATCTTCCTTTCCGAAACTCGTTTGATAATTCTTGAAGACCTTCTTGGTGAAAAATGATTGCTAACATTACTATGTTTTCCCTCTACACCATCTCCCTCAAATTCCTTTTCTCCAAAATCACTTTTCACCTTGACCACTCTCCCAATATTCCACACTTTGTGATCTTCAGTTCTTAGGGCATTTCCCAGAACTTTCTTAACCTTGAGAGGAATAGAACATTTTGAATGTTCTTTTGAAAGACCAAAGCGAGGACTTTTTACCCTGACCAAATCACCTACTCGAATTACTACTTGGGAATATTGGGAGAGTGGTCAAGGTGAAAAGTGATTGTGGAGAAAAGGAATTTGAGGGAGATGGTGTAGAGGGAAAACATAGTAATGTTAGCAATCATTTTTTCCTTGACCATTAAAGGTACACCTCTTACTTTACTGACCACAGGTGTGACATTTTCCTTCATCTTAATTTTATGCACATAACCTTTCAAACATCCAAGTTTGTTTTGAAAAAGATCTGGAAATTCTTGCTCATATGATGGTCTCAGATCATTAGCATTGATATTACCAAACTCACCCTCTTTCACAGTACTAATACATTCATAATTTTTCTATATTACAGATGGGCATTCATTAGGATCAAGATACACTCATAAATCTCTCTGGTGGAACCAGCTAATGAGGGAATCTCCTGTCATAGAAACATAAACTTTGCCAGCTGTAAGCCTATTTTTGAATTGAATTGAACCAACAAAGTAACCCAATATTTTAATTGGTTTTCCACCATGCCCTTTGGGTGAAATGTCTGGTTTGAAAAGTTTTACAGAAGTTCTGAGGTGTTTTTCAAATAGAACCCTAGGAATAAGTGTAATCTTAGCTCCAGAATCAAACATCATGGGAATATGTACTCCCTCAACTTGTACAGTTTCTATTGGGCCACTGATACCATTTTTGACTTATAAGACAAATTCCTCTTGGAAATCTTCATCCTCTAAAGTTATTTCTTGAACCCTTTTTTTTATATCTGTACTCCTGCAGCAGGAAGTAACATGTCCTTTCTTACGTCATTTTCCATAAAACACAGCCTTTAAAGTTAGCATAATGACCAAACTCTCCACACCGAAAACATTTTCCTTGGAAATTTTCCTTCTCCTTATTAACTTTCAAATTCTCCTTCACCATTCTCTGAGGTTTCACCCTCTCTTGTGGGTTCTTCCTTTGACTAACAAAGTGTACATCACATTCTCTTCCAGCAAAATTTGTCTTCTTAATTTCTTCAACACAAGCTGAAGTATGTTCATGCATTTTAGCAATGACAATTACTTCACTAAGAGAAGGGTTATCTTTGTTCCAAAAGGATTCTCTAGCCTTCTCAATGCTACATCCCAACATAAACTGGTCTCTCAACCTCTCCTCTTTATTGCTCCCAAAACCACAAGATGAGGCTAATTTCCTTAGAACTGTGATGTACTCCTCTACGGATTCACCTGAGTGTTGAACCCTTTTCCCAAAGTGATACCTCTCTAATACTGTGGACACTTTATGTAAGTAATGCAAATCAAGTTTCTTAATACAAACCTCAAAATCATTGAGCTCACTCGCATCTTCAACAGAAAGTTCAGGAAGATTCTCGAAAATCTCATGACCTTCAGCACCTAGGCAGTGTAGCAAAAGAGACATCTTGCGCTCGGCACTCAACGAAGTGCCACAAACCCTTGCATAATGCGTAAATACACATTTCCATTTTTTCCAGGGAATTAGTGGTTCACCAGGGGAAGGTAAGAACAATGGGGGACAAGTTATGTTCTGCATACTGAACTGTAGTAGTAAATAAAATATGAATACTTATTTTTAAATTAATAACACTTGTAAAACTCTAAAAACTTTCCTAGAAATTATACAAAATACCTTAAATTATTGAATCTGACCCTTTGTGAGACATAGATCTATTCAAAAGAATACAATATTTTTAACTAAAAATTACCACAATAGATTTCCATTTATATATAAATATACTATAAGATAATATATTATTGGAGAATTAAAAAGTTATAAAGTTCAAAAGCTTTCTTTGTTTCGGAGAAATACACCAAAGTCATAAAACTATGGTTCCAGCTCCAGGAAGCATTTTTTTACGACCCCAGAAATACGGAGCTTCCTGTGCACCTCAGCGCCACCATCTGGCACCCGGAACAACTTTTAAAAACGCTATCACACAGTGCGGACGAAACGGCTAACAAGGCGAGTCGCCGCTACACACTGTGGCAGGTCTGTAACTCTGTAGCTTTGTTGTTAAGAATTTTGAGGTGTTTACAAAGTAGTTTTGTTGTTATGTTTATCGGAGAGACCGACAAACTAAAACACCGCTACACACAGCAGAGGCTCTGTTGTTTCGCTGTACCGCGTAGAGCCAGAACAGCGGAGTAGTCGAATCTTTGCCTCGCACAGCGGCTCTGTCAGTCTGCGTCGTACGATGGCCGTTGCTACACACTGGAGAGGCTCTGTGGTTTCGCTGTACCACGTAGAGCCAGAACAGCCAAATAGTCGAACCTTTGCCTCGCACAGCGGCTCTGTCGGTCTGTGCTGTACAATGGCAGTAATCAGCGCCGTGCGATGACTACGGCTCTGCTGATCTGCGTTGTACGATGTTGTTTACTCCGGCGCAGGGCAGATAAAACGAAATCAATGCCACACGCTGCGGCAGCTCTGTGTTTCGTGGGGCGCCTTCACAAATCTGATCAGGCGCCTTCACCAAACCGAACCTCTGGGATCTTACAGCTCGCAGCGTCCCAACTTAATCCTTCACCAATCCGATCGTGCACCTTCACTAATCCGAACCTCTCAGCTCGCAGCGTCCCAACTGGAGAGGTTTGAGCAGTTGATAGTTGAAACGTCCCCAGCAATATTTCCGGCAAAAGAAGCAGTGTTGGGGTGTTCACGAAATCTTGATGGGTTCTTCTACCTCATCGCCAATGAAATGATGGGAGGTACACCTTCTTTATGTTCAAATCAGCTTTAGTTTATTCAAGATATAACATCATGAAACACCCCAGCCAACAGACGTCTTCTCTCTCCCACTTCCAACCGCCAAATCTCCTTAGTTACTGTCAACAGATTCTTACTGTGACATACATTCTACATGGAGGTTCTACATACAGAATGCCACACTACCACTTCCAAATAACGGCCCAAATATCTACTCAGTCGCTCCTAGAATGTGCACATCATAGTTATAAAAATACGCTGACACATATACCTAGAATGTGCCAATGCCTGTCTCCGCAAATAAAAACGTGACAATGCCAATAGTACGAAAGATACTTCCCTGACTATGGGAATGCCCCGAATCTGGACGCAAATTTTGCACCAATGCTCACTCCTGTTAGTCTTATCTGCTGCTCTTTGGCAAAAGAAATCTAGCAGCGGATCAGATTCTCCCTTGGACTGTGCACAGACTCCAGATTCTACAGTTTGGCCTTGTGTCCACAGCACGTTCTCTGTTCTTGAAACTCTGTATAGGCGTTTGTTATACCCACCAACGCTTGTCTGGGAAGCCCCAGTGTTTCCATCCATCATGCCTTTGAAGTTTCCTCTATGTTTCCCAACACAAACTCTATTTCCAAGACAAACGACAGTTGTCCCTGACACTTGTCTCATGCAGAGCTCAATTTGCCAAAGAATTAGTGCTGAGGCCCAAAAAATTGCTCAGAAGAACGTGACTGGCGCTGTCGATGGTAAACGTGCGAATACCAAGCCCGCGTAGTCTGTTTTTTACACCCCATGCAGCTGATGCCTCCTTTTCACGCTCCCTTTCTGTCTTTCTCTTCCACCTCCTTTTCCCATTGTGTGTTTTTCACTCTTTTTCTCAAGGTCAAAGTCTTATGAAAAAAACATAAGTGCTGGCCTTGAAAAGTAAGTGCTGGTGGGCTCCACCTGCAACTACCGGCTCACATAGCACTGGCTGTGTCCCTGGCGCTAAATCAGAAGCCACCGTCTGCTATCGCCTTTTGTACAAATGTCTGCATGGCGCCTTTAAAGAATCTTAGACAGTGGTTTCTAAACATTCACAAAGCTGACGTTTGGCCAAGGAGGATGTGTGAAAAGCTTTATTTTGGCAGGCATTAAGGAAGCCCATGACAGCTAAGATACAACTGATCCTTTGTATTATTCAGTTTCAGCTGCAACTAAGCAAGCAAGGCGACAAAACGCAGTTCCGGGTTTCTTTGAGATGTTTTTAATCATTTATTTAAACCGTGTTTACCCTTTGATATAGGTGGGTGGCATGTATTTTTACCGTTTATGAATGAAAAAAAAAACAAGTTATGAAAGGCTTTGCCTTGCGGGTTTTTTGCAGCCTCTCATTCCCACTGCCAAGTGAGTTTTGAAATTTGAAGTTTGTAACGTGACATGGAATTAATTATTTTTGTCAAACACCTGGGCTCCACCTGCATCAAGTTCCCTGGAAGCGCTGAAACATCAAATGAATCGGCCCTATTTACTTACACCTGTGCTTGCAGATATCTCGCCCTTGACAGTAATAAAATGCACAAAGGTTTTGCTCAAATGTATCAAATCAAGCGTGCAGAGGAATCCAGATTGGTGTTTGTGTACCTTTAGAAATCGGATTCATCAAATATAAATACTTGGGAATTTTCAGGATATTGGACATGTGTAGTGAGCCCAATATGTGAAAAATCTAAAAGCAAATGTTATTTGAAGCCCAATCTGGGAACACCAGTAGCTACGCTAATTTTTTTCAAAGGCTACTACATTTCCTCTTTATCCACCTATAGCTGCAATTCTGTTGTAAGTTCTAAAAAAAAGTGCATCACAGATGTATATCCAAGAAGTGTCCAACATAGGTCCTGTATGGCTAGATCCAAGGCACATTTTCAGGGTAACCACTCTGTTACATCCACTTGAATTCAGTGTTTGTAAAGTGATTTTGTGTGAATATCTGTAAAATGGCTCTCCCGTTGAGACCCTAATGATGTTTATAAATTTATTTATTACCACGTGTCACTGATTAGCAAAAAAAAAAACCCGAGGTATTGTTTTGTGAGGATGTACTGATTCCACTGCAAGCCTCAAGGCAATCACAAAATTCCAGGCAACAGTCTTAAGAGGAAAACTCACACTTATGAAACAAAGATTTGTCCTGTTGTTGACTAATTGGGCAATGGTCTGTTACTGATAAACTCATGCAAGGAATGGATGATTTGCATATATTTTTGCTGATGTTATTTTGTATGCAATAAAAGAACACCAGCTTGTCTTACTAAAAAGATACTACTTCTGATGGATACTTCTAACTGCAAATTCTTCACCTTGTAAATATCCCCAGGTGTCAGACTAGATCCAGAAATCTATAAAGTCGTTCTCTTCCACGCCAACAGGTGATGAAGTGCAACTCTGTACTGACCTTGCTCTGCTAAAGAAGGGATTAGCGGAACCACCTAAAATCTCCCCCCATGCACGCTGATGTCAGTTACTTCCTTTCCACATGTTTAGACATGGATCCTGAGCTCCCCTAATTTTCTTCAAGAGATTGTTTTCTCAATTATTTTTTTCCCTTAAATTCTTCCAGTTTACAAGGAAACATGTCACTTCTTAAGACTACACATTTTAAACCTTGTAGGGGCTGTTACAAAAAGATGTCAGTGATAAATCCCTTGAGATGTGCCTCTCGTGTTTGGCGCATGACTCCAAGGCCTGTAACAACTGTGGCCAGATGAATCTGGAAGACATTCAAGAGCATGAGATGAAACTCTGCATGACAAAACATCACAGAACTCCACGCAGGTCCCATTGCCAGTCAAAGACGAGAGTGCAACTTGCAAAGTTGTTCCTGCAGAAAATTTTAATGACAGTCAATGTCTGGGTAAATCCTAAAAAAAGCATATGAAGTCCACCAAGACTCGACTATTTACTGCCACTCGATCTCCAGAGAAGGTGTGCCTCTAGGTCGTGTTAGCATTTAACCGAGAAGGTGATTCCAACCTTGGTCTCGATGCACCTCCAATTTCCTGGCCAACCAGCAACATTGAAGCAGATTGAAGCCTTCAGGTAGGCCATGCTGTACATCTTCGGCATACCGTCAGCTGCCTCTGGCACAAATCTCTTCTGCCCTTCAATGAAGCCCTCACTGATACACTTTTGGACGCTTCTACCAAACCATGTTGTAGCCCTTCAGTCAATTGCCAAGTCGCAAGGTGACCATAGACCAGCATCTAGCGAACCTGGTATATTTTTTAAACTGCATCCAAACCCTAAGAGTTTAGTGGTACAGGCATCCACCAACATAGTGAACCCTACTCCTCCAGACTGATTCCAAACATATGGAAACGTTTGGCAAAAGGATGTTTTTGTCGATCAGACTTGCCCTGGTATTGCCAGCTTCCTCCCGGGATACTACACTTAAGCATTCTGGAACGTGGTTAGTGAGATCTTACCAGCAGTTCCAGAAGTCTTTAGGGTTTCTTTGGCTCAAACCATACAGGATGGATAGGATGCAGCTAAGTTTCTCATCCGATCAGGCTAAACACCATTGATTGTCTAGGATGGGCTATTGGGATGAGTGTGATGCTCCAGCATCACTCATGGATGAGAGCCACTGGTCTCTCAGGGAACATCAAGGTATCTCTAATGGAAATGCTTTTTGATAGATAGCTATTCAGTAAAAAATCAGACTGCCCTGAAGCATTTTAAAAGGAGCCAAGACACAGCATGCTCTTTGGGCCTTTCAGCACCAGTTTATCAATTTCCCCAATAATTTTGCCATTTTCAGGAATATGCCAGGGGTATGGCATATCAGGAGCATCATGTCCTGCTGCCTTCACAGGAAGCATCCCAGCCCTTTCGAAGTCATGGGCCATGACCCCAACAGACAATGACCAGGATATCAGAAGCAGCATTAGTCACAGTCGCAGCATCTGGCAACTACTTCAGAGCCTCTTTAGTGCACTCTTAGTGGCACACAACCATCCTGTAGGAAGCGGGGTTTGCCACGTCCACCAGGGGAGGCAGAGCATCACATCCAACAGGCGGATCTTTCAAATCACCCAAAAAAGGCTGCTTCCTTCTATTCTTTTCTGACCCATCACATTTGCCATCTTCATCATAACACCTTTCAGAGGATCTTCTGTCCATTTTGTGTCAGGAGGTGCAGGCTATTTGGCCAAAGGATCCATAGAGGGGTACTGGCCTTTTTAGAAGGGACTGTGTGTTATTCCCACTGCTACCTTCTGTCGAAGAAGGACACCTATTCTGGATTTTAGCCATCTTCTCCATCTCAGCGCCTTCCTGCACAAGGGCAAATTCATGATGCTCACTTTGCTCACTTTTGTGTGCTCTCTTCCTGCCTCATGAGTGCCCCTCTGTGGTTCAGAAAGTTAATAGGGGTGGTCACAGCTCATCTTAATAGGTTGGGGTACCAGTCTTGCCCTACCACTAAGACTGGCGATTGAAGGTGGGCTTGCCCCAGTCAGTCAGTTACAGACTACTGCCAGCCAATGGCAAACATGTTTTAATCTCTGGGGTTCTTAATCAAACTGCCAAAGTAATAGCATCTATATAGTTTAAAAAGAGAGGTCATGATATAGCTAATAGATACATTTTTGTGCATGATTCTCTCTGTACAAGTAATGTTCCTCTAACATGTGTTCTTTGACTATGGTGACTCAATTGATACTTCAATTTAAAAAAATGAATATAAATAAAGAGAGCGGTCATGACTCCCCCAATTTCAGGACTTTAAGCTGCTTACCAGTGAAAGAGAATCAAGTTAAAATATTTTTGTACTGTCTTTTTTGTATTAAAAAAAATCTCTGGTGTTACTTTTCTCACAATCACTCTCAGCAACACATTCCTTCAAAAGTGCTACATCTGTGCTTCAAGGCCAAGTTTACTAGTCGGTTACATGGCAGGTATCACAAAATTACACAGTTGGCCATCATAATCTCATTGCTGGTATATAGAGGGCCCCAATCACTCCTCCTGACTAGAACCTTCTGTTGAATCATTTACATCCTCACCTGCAAAATTATTAAGGAGAGACCACCACAACATGATCACATCCGAGGCCTCCCTGTCCCTATGAGCAGTAGGCATATGTACCTCTTCTGCCACTTCCTACTTAAGTAGGTACCGTTGCCATGAAGACATTAGGGGTACACTGGTATGCATCCAGCAAATGGCCATTCTTCTCTTGGCCAGCAACAGAGCCAGCTGGGCCATCTAATAATGCATCTTTCATCCCCTGGGCTTCGCCACCAATCCCAGGAGGCAGGCCAACGTGGTCAAGGGAAACTGAATGTCAGTTGCCTCTGTTATTTTTGGCACTACAGCTTCCCAGAATCCCTGAACCTCTGCACACGACCAGGCCAGATGCAAGAAGCTAGCACCTAGCTCCCCACATCGCATCTACTGTGTCCCCCTATGGAGAGTTATTCTAATTAGGTGTTTGGGGGTCATATGGTACAATGTAAAAAACTGAAATAGAGCAACTTGAATCTGACTGCAGGACACTTTCTTCACCAACATGCATGCATGTGCCCATTCGACGTCTGTGACCGGCTCCCCCAGCTCCCTCAACCGGGCATCTGCGCAGCACACGGGGGCAATACAATAGCACTACTAATTATATTATAGAATAATGAGACGCGGTGCCCCCTTATCCCCACCGAAGTAGGCCGCCCAACACCTGAGAGGGCCACAGTGCGGCCAGGAACCCAGCCCAGACCTCCTGCGCAACCCTTTCCAGTTTAGTATATTGTAGGAATTGACGTGGTCCCACCTCAAAGGTTTCCTGAGCCTCCTAAAACATGATAAACCCCTCCCTGGGGTACAGGTCCCCTCATGTCTTGCACCCCCCTTCTCTCCAACGGTCCATGAATATGTCTGCACCAATCGCCCTAATGGGGCGAGGTCCCAAATGCGCAGCTCTCTGTCGAATAGTGCTCTGTGTATTACCTTACCCACAGTTGCCTCCCAAGTTGCCACAGTCTGTTTCACCAGATAGGGGACCACCCCCCAGACCACCCTCCCCGCATCAGTAAATGCACCAGTGTGTTGTTACCCAGCATACCCAGGAACGTCCTCTTCTCCTCCCAATTGTCCATCTCAATCAGCCATCGTGCAGCATGTTATAAATTGGCCACATAATAATAATGTTGCATGTTAGGAGTAGCAAGACCACCATCTTCTAAATCACGTTTAAGAACCGATAAGGCCACTCCACTTCGGCGTCCTGCCCAGACAAGTGAACCAAGCAAACTATCCAACTTACAAAAAACATGGGGAAAGGAGTTGAAACACAACGTTCTGAACCAGGTAATGTCCGCGTGGAAGAAAAACAATCTTAGCCACTGCTGCCCTACCCTTTACAGATAGGGGGAGTCTACTCCAGAACGCCACGGAGCTCTCAAGATTTGTCATGACTCTATCTTCATTTAAGCGTCTATATTTGTACTCGGTATGAGCCACCTATATACCAAGTATCTAAAGCTCTCTGTTTCCCAGCAGAGGCCAAGCTCAGGCAATCGATCAGCGGACACCCCTACCGGGCTGCCCAGCAGGAACAGAAGTGACTTCCTGAGGCTGACCCATAGGCCACAGACCCTGCCAAAGGTCTCAAGGAGCTCCATCAAGATCGACACCGCCCAAAAGGGGGTGTGGACGTACACCGGTGCGTCGTCCGCAGAGAGAGAAATAACCTGTGTGGAGTCCCCGACCCAAATCCCCCCAGCTCCAGTTCCCTACACAGAAGGATTGCCAAGGGCATAATGGATAGGCCAAACAATAGCGGCGAGAGGGGACAGCCTTGCCTGGTACCCCTCCCCACTTACCATTCCCCAGAGAGGTAACCCCTAATCCTAACACGAACCGAGGAGGTAGTATACAGAAGTCGCACCCAACCACAAAAGACAGGGCCGAAACCCGTTCCCCGCAACACAGCTATAAGGACGGCCACTCCACCGTGTCAAATGCCTTTTCCAGGTCGAGTGAGACTAAGACCTACTCATGGTCACCATCAATAGTTTCATGCAATACATGTGTGAGTCTCCGAAGATTGGGAGTAGTACTGCCTGCCCGCATGAAGCCACACTGGTCTTCATGTACCAGTGTGCAGATCGCCATTGTCAAACACGATGCCAACAGTTTACATAGTATTTTGGTATCTGTATTAAGCCCTGTGAGAGGCCTGTACAACGAAGGGTCAGTAGCATCTCTCCCAGGTTTTGCAGAAGGCAAATGATACCCTCCCTCATAGCGCACAGCAGTATCCCACTGTCCCGAGCCTCCCGAAGGACCTCTTACAATTTTTCCCTCACAGTAACGGAGTAAGCTTGATAAAATTATGCAGGGAAGCCATCCCCGCCTAGAGCTTTAGATCTACAGAGAGCCCAAATAGCTTCTCCCAATTCCTCTGTGTCTATCTCACTCTCCAACTCTTGCAAAAGTACTGGGATCAACATAGGCAACCCTACCCCCTCCAGAAATGCCTCTATCTGGCCCGGAGGACCCGCATCTCTGGCACGGTATACTCCCTGGAGATGCTCCACAAATGCCATCAAGATATCCTGGTGATCAGTCACCAGATCCCTTTTGGGCGTACGAACTTGTAATATGTGGGGAAGTTCCTGCTCCTGTCGTAATATCCATACTAGGAGTTGCCCCGATTTGTCCCCTACCTTTGAAGTCGCTGGCGATATACCCTGAGTGTACACTTATCTAAGGAGACCCATGTCGTTTACACCTCCCTTTGAACTCGAAGCAACTCCTGCTGCGCCCCGTGATGTCACCTCGGAGCCCTGTAGAACGGCCAGTCAGCGCTCCTTTGTCTCCAGAGTGGCCTCTAACTGGTGTTGCATTCCATATGTTGCACCCATACAAGCACCACACATGACAGCCTTAAGGGTCTCCCAATCTAGTGACCTGGTAGTAGCATAACCCCAATTGACCTCCAGATAATTCATAAGGGTGCTTGCCAATGTGTCACAACACACGGTGTCCATTAAGAGATCCAGAGGCGTGCGTCAACTGCGCACATGTTGCACACATGTTGCACACTCGGACCCCATTGTAGTCTGAGTAACACTGATGCATGATCAGAGAAGAACTGCCCCAGATGTGTCACCTCCACTAGATGCTGCACATCTATACCACTCACTAGTATACGATCCGGGCGACTATAAGTGTTGTGAGTCAGTGAATGGCATGTGTATTTGTGACCCTCTGGATGCAGATCCCTTAGCTATTTTGGAACCCCAGATTATGCCTGACTACTGTAAGAGAGGACATCAGTGGTTTAGTACCCTGCCGAGGTGGTTGGCGGTCCGTCTCTCCATCTAGGATACAATTGTAATCCCCCACCCAGATCACCAGGGTTCCAAGACTGTCCTCCAATAGCTCCCGGATGTGTGTGTAAAATAATTTATTGTCCTTTTTGGGTGCGTAAGTGGTAAGTAGTGTGACAGCCCTGGCATCTAACGTACCCTGAACCAGTACATAGCATCCTTCTATATCTGACTCGCTATATACATATATATATATATATAGATATATATATATATGTCTGAAGGGTACCCCAGGAGTGATCCAGATGGCAGCCCCTCGTGCACAAGAGGAGTAAGTGGCTGAAAACAATTGTCCCCTTCATTTCTTCCCCAACTGCTGAGCCCCATCCTTCAGGAGATGGGTTTCCTGCAGATAGGCTATCTGTATCTTATGGCGGCGAAGGACTGAATGAACCCTATATCATTTAGATTATCCCTTTAAACCACAGACATTCCAGGTCAAGATATTCATATGTTCAGCATTGACAAGCTACAATATTTTACTGACCCTAGCGGGTCGTGTCTGCCCTTTGACCAGCTGCCCACACAGGCCCTCCCATCCATCAAGTAGGTGTAGTGGGAAATCCCATATGCACTGCACGTATCCAACCACCTTCCAAAACAAGTAGTGGTATTAAACAATTCAAAGCCCCCAACACCCCCCCAACCCGGACAGGCAGTATAACTACAGTAATAGCACACACTGCACGTCTATTAAGTACCATGCTGCCTGGACTCACAGCCTAACCCCAAATCTCAGAAACATGGCCTACCACGTGAAGTTGAAAGAGGTGCTTTCGTCCCCGTAGCATATGTAGACCCAAACCAGTTAGCAAATACAACCCAAATCATAGCACTCATGCCACTCCGCAGCTGCAAGTCAGACATAATCAATATCCTACAGCTTCAGCGCTAGAGTGAACAGGAAGCGTGAATACAGCACACATAAGGAAAATACGATCAAGTGTCGGAGCCATCCATGTTCGTGTCTTCTTCCACAGCTGTCCCCATCGAGACAGGCACAGCATCCTGGTGCGTCAGTGCCATTGTGCCATCTTCCTGGAACTCGATCCTAGTAGGGCTCTCCCCACCTCCCGATGATCACTCCTGTGGCCCATTGGTCCCCTGGGACCTCCAGTTCGACTTGCGGGCCTCCTGTTCCTTCTCATCCCCCTTCCACCAGGATCCTGCTCCCTCCCGGGGTACCTTGTCCCATACCTCCAGCCATATTCACACATCCTCTGTTGTATCAAAGAAATGGGATGTGCCGCTAGACAGGACCTTCAAGTGGGCAGGATACAACAACAGGTAGCGGAGGCCCAACGAACGCAGCTTAGCCTTGACCTCCAGGAAACCTTTTTGAGACCCTTGTATTTTATTGGTGTAGTCTGGATAAATGGAATCCTGTGATTATTAAAGTGAGCAGAATCTGTTTCCTGGCTAGCACGAAGAATATAGTCCCTGTCTTTATAGTTGAGTATTTGGGCAATAATGGCTCATGGCGCCGCTCCGGGCTGAGGGGGGCCACCATGCACAATGTGCCCTTCCGATCACAAATAATGGGGACAGTCTGACCAGCCTCAGCACATCTCAAATCCATCGCTCTGCAAATGCTTCCACGGAGCTCGGACATTGAGCCCTCTGTAATTTGCACCCTGTCTGACATCTTCCAAAGGTCCGCTCAGAGGAGATTGACCTCAACAACCACTGTTTCGATCTTCCCCTCAATCATCGCTCTGGATCCATGTATGGCAGCAAGTAGTTCTGCCATAGAGAACTCCCCGGAAAGCAGGTAAGCCCCCGTATCTTCTCCGGACCCAGCTAGACGTGTCGCCCGCTGCACAGACGGGGCTGGGTTGGTGTGCAGCGCCATCGTGTTGCCCTGTGGTTGGGCCCATCGCTTACTTTCACCCACAACATGAGAAGTTTGGAAAAATGCATTCTTTTTATGAGCATTCAGTCATTTGGGGAAGCAGAGATCGCTTCCCCAGTGTCAGTGCTCTATTATGCAATTTTATTTATATATCTCCATTATAAATTATATACAAAACTCATCACATTGATTTCGGTGATGATGTTTCATGTCAATTGTGTGAAGTCAGTCAGGGAGGCAGCTTTGCATCCTAGGATCTCTGAGGTTTGCTATAATTTTCATTTTCAGTTTTTAATTGAGCTCTTAAGTGGACATCTGACATTTTGAGCCATGTACAGAAACAAAGAAAACAGACATTATCACATATAAAAATTAAAATGTATTTTATCTACTGTAAGTACACTTGTATTGTTGGAAATTGCCTTTTTGCAGGGTTATCCCCAAACCTTTTCCTTCTTCCTCCTATTTTTTCAGATCTGTTTTTGCTGTTTTATTGTCTAATGCTAAAGTGCAAGTGATCCCTGTGTAAATTGTATTGGTGATTGGTTTATCCATGATTGGCATATTTGATTTACTAGTAAGTCCTAGTAAAGTGCAATATGTAATCCTGTAAATCCCTTGTTCCTCATAAAGTGCACTATGTAAGCCTGTAAATCAAATGCTACTAGTAGGCCTGCAGCACTGATTGTGCCATCCACACGAGTAGCCCTGTAAACATGTTTCAGACCTGCCACTGCAGTGTCTGTGTGTGCAATTTTAAACTGCCAGGTCGAGCTGGCAAGTGCACTCACCTGCCAGGACCAAACCTCCTCTTTTACTACATGTAAGTCACCCCTAAGGTAGGCCCTAGGTAGCCGCATGGGCAGAGTCCAGTGCATTTAAAAGGTAGGACATGTACTAGTGTGTTTTACATGTCCTGATAGTGAAATACTGCCAACTTCGGTTTTCAGTATTGCAAGGCCTATCTCTCCCATAGGTTAACATGGAACTGCCTTTAAATATCTTTTAAGTGTAGTTTCCCATTGGAAGCAGATAGAGATTTGGAGTTTGGTGTCTCTGAGCTCACAATTTAAGAATACATCTTTTGGTAGAGTTGGTTTTTAGATTGTCTGTTTGAAATGCCACTTTTAGAAAATGGGCATTTTCTTGCTTAACCATTCTGTTCCTCTGCCTGTCTGTGGAATCCATGTCTGGGCCAGACTGACAGTTGAGCTGTTTGTGAATTCCCTCTAGACTGTGACACAAAGGGAGCTGAGGTGTGTCCTTCATATTCTGATGAGTCTCCTGGGCCAGAGTGGGGAGGGAGGAGCTGACACCTTCACCTGAAAGGGCTGTGCCTATCCTCACACAATGCAGTCTCCAACCCCCTAGTGTGCATCTGGGGTTGGGCCTGGGCAAGGCAGGATCTTGTGAACAACAGAGACTTTGCCTTGAAGTTTGCCTACTTCAAAGGCAAAATTAGTATAAGTAGTGTACCCAAAACCCATACTTTTAGAATACTTCTGGATTAAGAGGAACCTCTGCCACGGAGAAGAGCTGGAGGAGGAATACTGCTGTGTGTGCTTTGTTGGGTTGGCCTGCAGTTGCTGCTTCTGCCTTAAAGAGGACAAAGACTGGACTTGCTGTGCATCCTGCTTGTGAAGTTTCTCCAAGGGCTTGAAGTAGAGCTTGCCTCCTGCTGACAGTCTCAGGGATATTAAAGGCTTCAGATTAATCTGCCTACAGCACTGGGAACTGTGTGTTATGTGCTGCAACAGAAGAAAAAACAGCATGACGCCGTAAACGACACCGCTACCTGCATCGTGACCTGACGATAATGCACGGAGCTGTGCCCCGCTTCGCACCGCAACCTTGATCTCGCCACCACCTGAGGCTGTCACTGAGCCACTGCTTGCACAGTGACCTGTGGGCCTCGCACTTCGCATCGCCTTGCCCACACCGCAGCCTTGGTATCCTGGATGACGACACTCTACGCTGACACAAACGCCTCTGCCTGCACCGTGGCCTGAGGACACCACTCATGAGGTACACAAAGCACTGTGCCATCCCGCACCACAGCCCCAATCTATCAACGCCAGTGCCATCAACTCCAGCATCGTCAACAGACGCTCCTGTCTGCACCGTGACCCGGGAGCGCCGCACAGAGCCCGATTGCGTCGTACCACCACCTTGGGCCAACCGACAACATTGCTTCAGTGCAATGACGCCGCTGCCTGCACCGTGACTTGGAGACACCGCATGTCGCACCACCCCACTTCACACTGCAGCCCTGGTCTCACCAGTGCCGCAGAACACTGTCACCGAGCAGCTGCCTGCACCATGACCTTTGGGCACCACACTTTGACCCTACGCCATCAACGCCAGCGCTCCTGACTTCGTTATCAGCCCGGAGTTTCATCTTCAACGCTTGTGACTTCAAGGGCCCAACAGCCACTAAACCGACATCCGGAACCGATGCCCCCGCTGCCTGCAGGGCCACACTCTGGATATCATCACGAGGACCACAACACCGTACATTTCCAAGGTACTTTTTGCAGATCTTTCCGACACCATAGCTGGCCTGCGACCCCGTGGTCAGCCTGAACTGTTAGATTTGTTGTTGACGACACAGTGATAGCCCCAAATACAGCTATCGACTTCAAGGAACTGTGTTTTTAAGTTAATTGCAAAATTCCTATCTTTATTAGTTTATGTTGGATTTTTCTCGTTTTGATCTTGCTTTGCACAGATAAATATTGGCTATGTTTCTAAAACTGGTGTTGTGACCTTTTGTTGTGTTTTCACTGTATTACTGTGTGTTATGTGCAAATGCTTTACACATTACTTCTGAGATAAGCCCGACTGTTCGTGCCAAGCTCCCAAGGGGGTGAGCAGGAGTTATCTGAGCTGGGTGTCCCCCTTGCCCTGACTAGAGGGAGGGTCCTGACTTGGACAGGGCTTACGCTGACTGCCAACTAGATACCCCATTTCTAACATGTATCTTTTCATGTATTAAAGGATAATTGTGCTTCTAAATGACTTACAGTGATAACTTTTTAAAACAAAGCCCAGCTGAGGTTGGTTCGTACATTTAAAAGTGGTTGTTGTCAATCAGTAGTATTTTTGGAGAGCTCACAAGTTTCCCTGTTCTCAAAGTGACCCTTTCTGACTTTTTTCTTTGCATTCCGGTACTTGTAGTTCTGTTTGTCATGTCATGTAGTCTAGATTACAAGTAAGTGTCATCCATGTAAATTACACGCCTTTGTTCCTCTGCATGTACCTAGAGCACCATTGGGCTTACACAAATATCTACATATAGAAACATACAACTATATCTCTCCAGTTAATCTTTTTAGCACTTTGATCAGTTGACTCGATCTGGTTATGGGAAGTTGTAAACTGTCATCTTAAATGTCAGAAATTGCTAAAGGTGGTAAGGAATCAGGAACAGTCATTGAGTTGTCAGCATCAGTCTTTCTGTCACAATCTCAAGTTGAAGACCGATGAGATACAGGCCTAAATGAGAAGAGTCTCTGGTAATAGACTTCCCAGGGTGCTGGGCATTCACCATGTGTGCTTTGGTAAACACTACTTGGAAAGGTACTACTTCGTAAGGAACCTCAGATTTTCTTTTGCGTAACTGTCAAGCGATCACCAAATCTCCTTTTCTGAAGGAGAGAGCTTTTGCATGTCACCTCTTGTTTGCACAAACTTTCATTTTTTGTTTGTAAACCAAGTCCCTTGTGTGAATTACTTCTATCTCTTTCTGTGATCCATTGAGATAACTTTGATTGCCATTGCTCCCCTAAAACATCAAAGTCGCAGGACTTTCACCTGTGGTCGAGTAAGGTGTCGATAAGCTCGTAGAGTTTAATACTGTCTTTAAAGTGAGGTGCTCAAAAGTTGCACTCTGCACTGCTTTCTTAAGTGTACTCATAAAACACTCAACAAGTCCATTATCCAGTGGCCATAGTGGTGTGATCTTCTGATGCTTTATGTTCAGATGCTCCAGAAATCCTTTAAATTCTGTACTGTTGAAGGGTGGACTATTGTCAGACTTCACAATGGCTGGTATGCCCCATGTTGCAAAGATGCCATCAAGTTTTTCAATTACTCTCTCATGTGTCATGTATGAAAGATCTTTGACCAAAGGAAAACATGAATATTCATCTGCAATCATCATTAAATGTTGTCCATTATCAAGTGGACCAAAGAAATCGATTGCTATTCTCTGCAAGGCATGTTTAGAGAGTTCGGACATGTTCAGAGTACGTTGAGTAACTTTGGTTGACAGGCAATTGCATATGTGACAGGACTTGAGTTCCTTTTCAACTCTTTCATCTTAGTATAGAAACTAAACTCGGTCACGAAGAGCTCTCTTTGTAGCACCAATACCACAATGTCGATCATGAGCCTCTCCGATCACCTTTTGTCGTAGACTCTCCAGAATCAGTATCCTCAATCCTTGCAGTGTAACTCCTTCCTGAGTTATGGACAATTCATCTTTAACATTTTTGCTATTCACCATCATTACTGAGCGGTCAAATGTGTTTATTCCAAGACTCATATGTGATTATGGGGATCATTACGACCCTGGCGGTCGGAGACCACCAGGGGTAATGTGGCGTCCGTACCGCCAACAGGCTGGCGGTACGGAGACCCGTATTACGACCGCAGCGGTAGCGCCGCGGTCGCACCGCCCGGGGCCGGCGGTTTCCCGCCGTTTTAGCCCCGGCGGTGATAATCCACCAGGGCATCGCTGCAAGCAGTGCTGCCCTGGGGATTATGACTCCCCTACCGCCAGCCTGTTTCTGGCGGTTTGCACCGCCAGGAAGAGGCTGGCGGTAAGGGGAGTCCTGGGGCCCCTGGGGGCCCCTGCACTGCCCATGCCACTGGCATGGGCAGTGCAGGGGCCCCCTAACAGGGCCCCGTGCAGCTTTTCACTGTCTGCATAGCAGACAGTGAAAAGCGCGACGGGTGCTACTGCACCCGTCGCAAGGCCACAACACAGCCGGCTCCTATGTTGCGGCCTCATCCCCGCTGGGCCGGCGGGCGTAAACTAGGTTTGCGCCCGCCGACCCAGCGGGGATGTGGTAATGGGGCCCCCGGGAGTGCGGCCGCACAGCGGTACCGCCACCCGCCAAGCTTGTAATGACCCCCTATATCTTTTAACTTCAGCAGGTTACTATCATGACTCGTATCAGTGACAGCCTAGGCTGGCTAACAACACGGCAACTGATGTGCTGGACTTGACAATAAAATTGATGTAGGCCTACGCCGTCTTGGATGGAGTACCATTATCTTGGATGCTCATACTCGAGAAGTAGTCAGCAGAATCTTGACCCTTTTCTGATCGGTGCAGAATTGAACAATCTTACTCTTGCAATCTTAATCCTCTTTGTTCAGTTCGAGGAGGCAACTTGGCTTTTGGATTGCCAAATGTTGTCAGCAAGGCTTGAAGATAAGTCACCAGCATAAAAGGTTTTTTGTACAGAAATGCTTGGAAATGTTCACAAGCTCATACTATGACTAAACCTTCCTTTTCATGCTGTCAAAAAGCACATTCTGTTTGAGATAAACCTCAACTGACATAGGCACAATATGGCATCTAGCATGTGGGCGTCCACTATGCTGTGCATAGCGCCTAACCCATCCAGGCCACCGTCAACCACTATCTCTACGTGGAGCTTTGGACTGAAGTACACCATTTCCATAGTATTTTCAGTGGTGTGTTTGATTCTCCTAAAACTGTTTTCACATTCTCTGAACCATTTAAAAGAAACATTTTTCTTTGTCAACTCTCATAATGGAGCACTAACAGTGGCTAAGTCCTTTAGGTATCTTGAATAGCAACTGGCCATTCCAAGAAAAAAGCGTACCATTGAAACATCTTTTGGAGGTTCAGTATTTGTCAAAGCTTGTACTTTTGCAGGATCAGGCATCATACCCCCACCAGAAGAGATGTGGCCAAAGAATTTCAGTTTTGTCTTGTTGAACTCACATTTGTCTGTATTTAAGGTAAATCCTGCATTATTGAGTGATTGACATACTTGAGTGAGGGCTCTGTCATGCTCTTTCTGTGTAGCTCCAAAAACTAATATGTCGTCATTATAATTAAATGCTTTCACAACAGGTTGTATGATGCGTCATATGACATCTTGGAAAAGTTCTGACGCACCAAAACTAAGCCTGTTTTATCTAAACAAACCATGTGTAGAAAAGGTTGTGATATATCCGCAGTTTTCTTCAAGTTCTAACTGATGGTAACCTTTCTTCAACTCAAGTTGAGAAATGATCTTGGCTCCATTCAGTTGTGTTATCATGTCAGCAATGTTGTTCTTGTTCAATTGCTTTGTCTGCCTGGCGCATATCAACGCATATGCGCACAGCTCCTTCATGGTCCTTTTTAGGCACTGCTACTACTATGGGAGAAACACATGGAGTTGGACCAGTGGAACATTCAATAATGTTGCACTCAAGTAATGATTCAAGCTCTTTTTCAACAACAACTTGTAAATGAAAAGCAACTTGTCTATAAACTGGATTTGTAAAGCGCAGCTGTCACCCTCTAGGGTATCTAGGTGCTGAGAGTGAAGCTGCTTAGATTAGTCAACAGCCAGGTATTGAGAACCTTCCTAAATTCCAGAAGGGAGGAGATGAGAGGTCATTCATTATTTCGCCACAAGGTACGAGGAGGATCGTCCACCACTGTTGCTCCAGTGGATGTGGGGGATGTGTGAGAGGGAGGCAGAGTGCAGAGGTCTGGGGGGCTGGTGGAAATTAAGGTGGTAGTTGAGGTATGCTGGTCCTTGATTGGGAAGAGCTTTGTATGTGTGGCTCATCACCTTGAATTGGCATCTTTTCTGGACAGGGAGTCAGCGGAGCTTCCTATGGTGGGGAGTGATGTGGGTCCCTTTAGGGAGGTCGAGAATGAGTCTGGCTGCTGAGTTTTGTATGGTTTGCATTCGCTTCAGGAGGTGTGTGATGATTCCTCCCTAGAGTGTGTTTCCGTAGTCCAGTTGACTTGTAACCAAGACCTGACTGACGGTAGGTCTGATGTTGACAGTGAGCCATTTTAAGATCTTATGGAACCTGCAAAGGCGTTAGGAACCAGGTTAAGGACTCTGCGTTAATATGGGTTTTCATGGTAAGCTTGCTGTCCTGTATGATGCTGAGGTTGCAAGCCTGGTCAGTTGGGGTGGTTGGTGGTCCAAGTTCTGTAGGCACCAGGAGTAGTTCCATTGGGAGGTGTTGCTTCTGGAGATCAGCACTTCTGTTTTGTCCATATTGAGTTTTAGACAGTTGTTTGTCATCCATTCCCCTTTGTCTGTCATACATCTGTGGAAGATGTCTTTCATGGTGGCAGGTTCTTCTGAAAGTGAACGGATCAGCTGGGTGTGGTCTACATAGGATATGATGTTCATTCTGTGTTATCTGACAACGTTAGCCAGGGGGTCATGGAGATGTTGAACATAGTGGTGCTGAAGGACGAGCCTTGGGGGATGCCGCAGATGAAGTCCTTGGGTCCCGAGGTGAAAGGTGGTAGGCGGATTCTCTGGGTTCTTCCTGTGAGAAAGGATGCTATCCACTTGAGGGTGTTTCGTTGGATACTGTCGTTATGCAACCTCACTATGAGGGTGTGATGGCATACAGTGTTGAATGCTGCTGAGAGGTCGAGGAGGATCAGGGCTGCCATTTCTCCTCTGTTGAGGAGGGTTTTGATGTTGTTGGTGGCAGCAATCAGGGCAATCTTGGTGCTGTGGTTGGCAAGGACACCAGACTAGGAGGGAGATTGTTCCTCTCCAGGTGTGGAGTGAGTTGGCGGTTGAGGGCCTTTTCGAGTACCTTGGCGGGCACCAGGAGAAAGGAGATGGTGAGTAGTTCTTGAGTTCGCTTGGATCGGAGGAATGTTTCTTGAAAAGGGGTTTGACTTCTGGATGTTTCCATACTCCGGGAAAGGCAGCAGAGGTTATGAAAGAGTTAAAGATGGCCGTGATTTTGTTGCTGATCATCTTGCTGCTGAGGTTGAAAATGTGGTCCGGTGGGTTCCCCTAAGTGTACGGAGTTCATTATGGTTGTGGTGTCCTGTGCGGTGATCATGTCCCAGTTGGTGAGCAGGTGGTTGGAGACCCCTTTGGGAATGGCATCTAGGAGGCAAGGAGGCTGAGGGCGGCACTGTTGGTGGGTTGGGGTTCAACCTTTTCGTAGATGGTGGTGATTTTCTTGTGAAAAAATATGCCAGGGAATCACAGAGTTCTTGAGAATGCTTTCAGTTGCTGAGGCGTTGGTGAACTCTCCGATGATTTGGAAGAGTTCCTTGCTGTGGATGGGGCTGTTCTCGATGCGACCGGTTATGTCTCTGAGCAACAGTACGGACATCCTTATTATGTAGCTTTACTTTCATAGTCTTTACCTTTCCTAAACCATGAAGCAATGAAGGGACTAGACCTACTATTTTGTGATGAGCATTTATGTTGCAATTCACTGAAATCAGTCCCATGTCAGCAGCTGTGTTCAAACTGTGCAAGCAGGCACTTGCCACTCTACCTTGAATCACATGAATCAGTGCTTGTGCTTTGTTTTTTTTATGTTTCGCTGTCGCTATGAAAAAAACCTCAGCACCTCATGGGTGTTGATGCAGCCCAAGTGTACCCTTTGGTCTTTGATGGCATAAGCCACGGTAACAGAGACAGTTCATTGTACTTTTCTTCAGACATATTTATCAATGCACCACTATGGATAAAGAATGGAATTGAACAGCCATTTATTTTCAATGTAAGTTTGGACAGTGTTTCTATGACTTTGTTACTTTGCCATGCCGATTTTTCTTTGGCTGACTTTTCTCTTCAGAGGCAACCAATCTGACGTGTGCATTTTTCTGAGGTAAACTTTGACATAGCACAATTATTTCTTCACTTTTACATATGATTGAGGCAGAAGAACTGTTTGATGATGATGATTGACTTCGTATAGTATCTGTTTGCCTCAACTGATGTTGCCACTTGGCCTTGTGGGCACGCATCAAACATTACTTTTATAACATTCTAGTGGTCATTTTGCCTTCGCACTATGATGCATTTTCTTTTTCCTTTCCTCAGCACATCGTAACAGAATGATTTTCCTTACTATGGCCTTTGCATATCTGACTAGTGGCGGGGCATTTTCCTTTGTGTAGAAATGCGAATTTACAGCTGAAACACAACTTCTTTTTGCGTGCAAACATCACTTTGTGTCCTTCAGTCTTTTGTTTTTAATTACTTTTCACACTCATGAATGACTTGCTCTGGGCACCTCTGGCCTCCATGTCAGCATCATGTCATGCAGCACGTTCTTCAGCTCTGACAGCCATCAACACTTGCTCCAAACTAAGAGTTTACTTCAGCATTTGTTGTCTGAATGAATCGAACAAGCATCCATTGACCACTCTAAGCTGCATGGCTTCTTCATCATTAAATTCAGTGAACTAACAGTGTTTGATGAGTGCGTCTAGTCTTTCCACGGATTCATTCATTGTTTCACCATCTCTTTAACATTCTTGACTGAAAACATCATTAATTTTTTGTAGTGGATTGAATTTGAGATTCAACACATTCTAAATCTGACGATATGCAACTTCTTTTTTCAGTTCTTGGCATGTTCTTTATGACTTCATTCACACCATCATCAGCGGGATTTTTGAGATATTTGATCATCTTCTTGTTATCAGTATCACCAATATTTTGATTTTTGGTTGTGTTGAATGGTGATGGTGGTTTCCAGAAGGCAGCAGCATTGTGGACCAGTGTGGAATTTGCAGACATCAGGATTGGAGTTTTCACTAACCTCTCTGACTGAAAACCAGGATTAGTTCCATTCATGCCCAGCCTTGGCCTTGCCATGGGCAGGCCTCGAGCTGTCCTTGATGAGCTAGCTCAATTGGCCGAACGGCCTTTTGCCAACTTTCTGCCACTGTAGATATGGAGCGATTCGTTAGCAAACCCCGGGCACTTCTCAGGGCCACTGTCAACTGGGGTGTGATTACTTTACTTGTCGGGAATGGTAAATTATCTATTTTATTCTTTTGACACTTCAGCTTGCATTTTCTTACCCCTGGTTGATCCGTCTTCAGCGCTTCTGTTCACGTTACTTGATAAATGAGAATTGTCTTTAACTGCATTTTATGAACCTGGTTGAATCCTTCTTCAGTTTTTTCACTCCATATATTGTATAATTTTACTTTGCTTGTCAGCGCAGTACCTTTTTGTAGGATCTTGATCTTATTTTCCTGACCAACGATGCATAGAATATTCTGTGAAGCTTTTTTTCCATTCACATGCTTCAAATCGGTTAGAGTTGTGCTTTGACTCCACATACACAAACCGTCAACTCAGCACTTCAACAAAGGTACACGTGGCACGCACAAGCAGCTTGCTTGGACCATGCCAAGCTCTCCAGGAGAGCACTTTCTCCTTCAAGTTACTTATCCCCTATCTCATCGCCAGTTGTATCATCCTTCCCAGTCTGGTGTCCTCTGAATGACTGTAAATCATGTTGTTATTCCTCTGCATGTACCTGTGAACACCAACATTCTAAACCAAATTTTCATTACATTCTATTCTAATGATTATGTCACACTGGTAGGGAGTCCTCGGGAAGCCAGAAAGGTTCTGTTCTAAATCGTGCAAGACACTACAGTATGAACTCACGGACATAGCAAAAACAGACTGTATCGTAGCAGCTCATGTCTCTGGTGCTGCCAAGGTACAGTTGTAGGTGGCTTTCTGCCTAGTTGTCCCATGCTTTGAAGTGCATCTGGGACCATATTACAAACAGTGCCCTTGGGCGCAGTGGGCATGTGCGCATATTGGCTACACCCCCAGGGCACTGTAGTCTTACAGAAGAAGATGCAGAAACTTGTATACCCTCTTCTGTAATACAGATAGATGCCACTGCACATAGAGCGCCAGTGCTATCTTTACAGGGCATTCCCTCATTAGCATGGGGGCTAATGAGGAAACACTTTGCACTGTGCCTGTTCCTTATTATGGACGTGGGCGCAGAGGCAAAGAGGTCATTGGGGGTGCACTGACTGTGCTACAGAAAGGTATTGCACAGTCATTATGCCCTCTGCATGGAACTCCTGAAGTGGGATGAAGGGGGTTGGTCATATGGACTCCCAAGTCATCCTCCAGCAGGTGGGTGCAATCATCACTACATCTACCCGCAGGAGATCTCTGTCCCATATTTCAAGTGCAGGCAAGTGTAGCCTGCACAGAGAAGACGGAGCCACTGATTAAAACAGCCTCTCTATATTTAATTAATGTGCTTCCCTCGTGGCAGCACATTACTTGAAATAGACACACTGTCCCTGTTTGTGCCTGGCACACCTGTTTAAAGGAGGCTGAAATAGGAGCAGTTCACGCTTTGCGTAATAGAGGCCCTGAAAATCTGTTGTAAATTGCTAGGCATACTCCGGGGAATCGTTTGTAATCCAATAAAATTCGGAAACCTACTCCAGTTGTAGGAGTGCATACATTGTAAATTTCCACCGTTTCAGAACTGCACTGACCTGTGTTAATTGGGCCTAAAGAAGTAGCAGTATATTAAAAAAAAAATCACAGGCTCTAAGGAGGCACTCAGGGGAATAAAACGTCTAGAGGAAAGTATGTTTACCATATACAGAGTTTCAATAGCTTTTTGATTCACTGTTGATGTTGGCAAGCCATATTGCTTTCAACACAGTAGAAGATCGTGCCAATTCGGAAGAGGGAAGAAACATGAATCTTTCCATTACTTGACACTTTTCAAAAAATTTGCGGAAAAACAACATTATTCACCTTTGTCTGCACCAACCACAATTCTTTTAATGTGGTATAAACACCTACCTTGTTCATATAATTCAAATGTGCTTGGTTATCCATGATTGTCATTCTTGTTGCAAAATGTTTTCCTTACTCGAGCAAATGGCCATCAGCAAGATAAACGGGAACCGATATAGGGACTGAATAGCAAACATTCTTGCCTACCCTTGTGAAATATTGTGATTCCTGGAAGCAGAATCTGTTGACATTTATACTCACAGTAAGGGCTTACAAATACATAAAGGCCCTCATTATGAGTTTGGCGGGTGGCAGGAGCCACCCACCAAACTCATATTGCTGAGAGATCGCCTGTGTGGTCCAAACACCGCCGGCCCTATTTGAAATTCACTGCAGGGCCGGCTGGTGGAAACAGTGTTTCTGCCCGCCGTCCCTACGGTGAGCAGGGCCTTAACATTACAGCTGGCTCATAATTGATCCGACAGCAATGTGGCAGTGCGGCAGGTGCAGCCGCACCTGTCGCGCATTCCATTGCCCGTAATTCATGCAGTGGAATGCGCGAAGGGGCTGTGCATGGGCAGTGCAGTTTACCCCTGACACCCCCATTCCGCCAGCCTTTCCATGGTGGTACCGCCATGAAAAGGCTGGCGGTATGGGGGCTCGTAATCCAGAGGGCAGCCCCTTATTGTCACAGTTACTCCAAAGGCGGAGCTATCAGCTAGGACTCAGAACCCTTTAGGTGTACATAAGAGATGCCGCCTTTGGAGTAAGTGACAATAAGGGGCAACTCCCCTCCCCGCGTTCCCAGACTTGAGGCTAATAGCCTCTATTCCACAGGGCCTCCCTCAAACAGTTTAATAAGGCAGGCCTCGGAGCACTTTAGTACATCTACTCACGACCTAGCATATCTAGCTAGCCCCAGACCGTTTCCGGCTTTAGGAGAGGGCAGAAACATGTGTGTCATACATTTATTGTAAGAACCCTTGAATCATTATATTCAAGTTTGCCACATAATGCTTTTGATCTTACCAACAAATACCTACATTAAAATATTATATCTAATAGGTGATTTCTGAGGTAATTTTAGTATCTATTTCTCTTTCAAGTGGATCCCCTTATTTATCCAGAAAGATAAAATTTCAGCACTCCCTCAGAGTTCATTTAACGAGGTTGAGTCCGCCCTGGTAGTATCATCTTACCTGGGTGTGGCTAGGTGGTCATATGATGAAACATGACAATACAATGTGTGTGAGACCACATGGTCCGTAAAGGGAACTCCACCGCTCAAACACTCAAATGTCACTACCGCTTTCCATGTCTATGAAGTAGACCGCCTAACCGGTGATCTACCCTTTTTCGGAACAGGCCAGAGAGACCTGTCCTTAACAGCCCCCACACCTGTTGTGTTAGAGGTGCTCTATATAGAAACTGCTCTCCAACTAAACATGGGAACTTCCCAAAGTTCTCTGCTGCTTACTTTATTGCATATATTATGCAACACACAAAGCATGAAAGGATATTGTTTTATATACATATACATATCTATATGTATATATATGTATATCAGTGCCATAAAGCTATATTAGTACCTCAGCCATTAGTTCATGTACTGATCTGCACTGCAAACAATGTCTCTGTACAATCAGAATACAAATAATGTTGCAGATGGTTAACATATAATTGTGTTTTCATTGTACCAAATCAACTCTGGTTAAGTCTCTAATGCTTGCCTGGATTCAGGAAGAAGCAAGGTACCCAGATGAAGACAGGTTATAAAAATCTTAATACTGCATTATATATATTTTCTTCTCAGTATCGTTTGTAGTCAAGTGACATAATAGGGATAGGATTGACACTTCACTCTAACTAGTCTCATTACTACTGTTAAATCTGATTCTCCGCTGGACCCTGCCCCTTCTCAAGCGCAGGCCTTAGGTGTTCAGGCCATCTATCCTATCTTAGACAAGATTTTTTATATTTCTATTGAAACTGCTTCAGTTCCTCAGGCCTAGAAACATGCAATAACAATTCCACTTCTTAAGACACATTCATTAGATCCCTAAGTATTAGGAAACTGATGCACCATTTTCCTTCTCCGGTTCTGATCTAAAATCCAGGAGAAACATTGATCAAACAATTATCACACTTCCCATAATTCAGGATCTTTTAAATCCCTCTCAGTCAGGTTTGTCCGTTCTGCTCGCAGTCACAGAGGACGCGTGCCAAATATTAGATCAGGGTGGTACTCAGGCTCTTATCTTGCTGGATTTCACAGCGGCATTCAGTACTGTGCCTCCCTATACCCTGCCTAATAGTCTTTTGAAAGTAGTTTTTTTTAAACCTGCTATAAAATGATTTATTTATTTTCTTTGCTGTTAATCTTTTTTAGTCTCTATTGAACCTTTTTCATCTCCCAACCACCCTCCGACGGCCACGCATTTCAATGTGTAGCTCCAACCTATGGCAGGAATTAGTCATGTCTTTGAGTTCTCCCTTTTTTCATATGTGAAGATGCCGAGAGTATTGTCTCTCTGATCAAGGATCCCCCTGCATTCCAATTATATTCATTTTCAAATGTGCCTGTCAGTGGTGACAAAGTGTTTTGGCCTTAATTACCTAAAATTGAATGGCGGAAAGACGAAGACCTAGTTGTGGTCAGTCATTCCAACCTCTGGTCCTTTCATTAGTGGTCAAATAGTTTTAGTCCCCCACCGGTCCCTAAGCAAGCTGTTAAAACTGTTGGTATTTGGTTGCATTATAAAACCACCAGATCAAAACCCTTGCCACTAGCTGTGTTGGCAGTCTGTAGTGTTTGAGAAAAAATCCCTCCTCTCCTGTTTCTGGCTACCCAGAAAACTGTCATCCAAGAGAAAATCATCTTTCGCCTGGACTGTGGAAGTGGTCTGTACTTGGGCACTAGTCAGACTCCCTTACAAGTTATTCAGGATGTTGCAGACCTCTTCTTACTCCAGGTTCCTGGGTGCCACTCCATTTCTTCGCATCGAGATATGTTGGTGGTCATTCCGACTTTGGCGGTCTTTTCCTTAGCCTGCCGAAGCCGCAGGCGCCAGAAGACCGCCAGTGCTGTTGGACTTCCGACCACCGTATTACGAGTACTGAAGGATTTCCGCCCCAATTTGGGCGGAAATCATCCAGTAGTCCTGCTGGCGGTCGGAGGCGCAGAGGCAGTTCCACAGCCGGCCCGCCTGCCCCACTAAAAGGACTCCGACAGCTGTATTACAACCTGTAATATGGCCTGGTGGTGTCCTGATGGTGGGGTGCTGCTGGCGGTGGGAGCGCTGGGTCCCGTCCCCTCAAGGAGGAGCACCTCGTCGGATGGGGCAAGTGTCCTTCGCAAGGGGAAGGGTGTGGGGTGTGTGAATGGATGTGTGTGTATGCTTGTAATGAAGGGGGGGTGGGAGGGTAGTGTTTGTGCCTGCATGCTTGTATGTCTGTGTGTAAATGTGATGATGCGTGTGTGGGTGAATTCGAATGTTGGGTCGGGGTGCATGTGTGCACGCATGTAGACTGGTGGGGGTTGTCTGTGTAGGTATGCTGAGAGAAGGAGGGGGTGGGGGATGGAGTGTATGCGTGTCAATGGGAGTGAATGTAATGAGTGTGTGTGTGAGTGGGGGTGTTGTGTCTGTGTGCATGTATGTGTGTATGGATTGGGGGTGTTGCATGTGTGCGCATGGGTGAGTGTAAGGGTGTTGTGAGTGTGTGTTAGGGTGTGCGTGTCTGTGGGGGGTATGAGTGCGTTCGTGTATGAAGGGGGGTGGGATGTAAGTATGGGGAGTGGGGGGGTCACTACTGGGAGCGGGGGCCGAGGGTCACCACTGGGAGCAGTGGTTACTGGGGCGTTCAGGGAGGTGGGGGTGGGAATGTTATAAGGGAAGGGGGTTGAGGGTTTGTAGGTATATGGGGGGGGATGAGGAGTCGTCTACTGGCGACAGGAATGCAAATTCCTGTCGCCGGTAGCCTTTCCCCTGGGGATTTTGTGGCGGTGCTACTGCCATGAAATCCCCGGCAGAGAGGGGACTCATGATACCGCCAGCGGTACTGGGTTGACAGCCAGGTTGGAGATGCTCCTCTCCAGCCCGGTGGGTCCAACTACCCTGGCGGTAGGAAGAGGTAGGTGTTGGTTTGGCACTGGCCAAACTGCCACACTCATAATCTGACTTTCATTCACTTAGAGTACTAAATTTAAGGATCTCCGTTTCTGCTATCGTGCTTTCACTTCAAACAAACCCACCTCCCCAAACTCGTCCAAAGCCCTTTTGAGGTGGCTTTCAACAAACAATTGAAAACTTTGTTATTCTAGATTTCCATCTATATCCCAGGCTCTTCCTGGATGGAGTGTTAGCACTTGGACACCGTGGCTCTGGGGCAGGTATGTGCTTTACAAAACATAAACATCTTCACAGAGAAGCCATGTTCCTTCAGGCTAAGAGCTTCGGCTCTCAACAGTGCATGGGTGAGCATTTAAATTAGAGAGGGCTTGTTAGTACTTTCATGAGCATAAACTGAATTAGTTACTCGATCAGCATTCCTCACACTCATTTACCCCCATTATGCATACATTTAAGGCATTAGCTGGCTGACAGGGTGTGTCTGCCGGAATATTATATAGTATAGTTTTGGCCTTGGAAAGTGGACCTTGCGACTGGTGAGTTAAGTTCATTCAGTGCTGCTACTTGCTAAACAGAACTTTAGCTGGCAGCTTAGAAAGGTATGGGCTCAACTTTATCTTGCACATATTGAACAGTGTAAATGTTAAACTTTACCCAAAGCTGGAGAGCTTCTGTCTGTCAAGTTATAGGCTGACTGATGACACTCAGCTGATTTTACTGGCAGTGAATTCTCCAATAAGAATTCAATATCACCATATTCTCTCTCTGTTGCTACTCCCCGTCCCTTAATTCACATTGTACAAGAACACTGCCACCATTCTGGCAGTACTAGACACTGCAGAAGAATTAAAGTATAGTGAGGGAAAATGTTTGTGAATGGATGTATTGATTGGGGGCAAATATTCAGTACTCTGTACCTTCCGGGATGATCTTAAACGAGTGGTTCACAGACCTCCCAGGTGTATGCATCTGTTCCTTTCTTCTGTGTGCTTTACCTATCAGCTCCATGTTTTCATCTGATGCAACACTGCCCTTAACCGATTTGGTATGGGCGTTGGCACCTCTCTGGTGCGGGTCACGACCAGTGGTCGACACCAGGGAGGGGGTTTAAAAAATCCTCGGGTGTGTCGCACTCAAGGATTTTTTTTTTTCTAAAAAAAAAAACTGGAGACGCAGAAGATCTTCCGTACCTCCCCCCTCCACCCTACCCACCCATTTGTGACGCGCTGATGTCACTGTTTTGTTTTCCCCATCGGAGCAGGAAGCGTCCGCAATGGGGAAAACGGCCCCAAACGGCCTTCCCGACGTTCGGGAAGGCCTCGCTTAAAAGAGGAGACTCTACCCTTTTATATGAGGCCTTCATGAACAGGTTTTCTTGGGGGTCGGCCCCCTCGGCAAACGGGCCCGATCATACCCGTCTCCCCTCCATGGGCAATTGTTTTTTTTTTTTTTTTTTAATAAAAGAAATGGACAGGGAGTCGCCCATGGGCAGGGCGACCCCCTGTGGGGCCCATAATTGTTTTAGTAGTTGGATGGTTTCCTTGGGGGGGGGGGGGGCCATAATGGCCCCCAGGGAAACCATACAACTACCAAAAAAAAATCTATAGATCTATATATATATATATATATATATATATATATATATATATATATGTAGAGAGAGAGAGAGAGAGAGAGATCTATGTAGATAGATATATCTATAAAGAGATAGATAGATAGATAGATAGATAGATAGATAGATAGATAGATAGATAGATAGATAGATAGATAGATAGATAGATAGATAGATCACTTTTGTCAATGCATGTGTGGTTTCCCTGGGGGCTGCGATCGGCCCCCAGAAAAACCAGACCCACAAGTAAATGTGATAGATATATATTTGCCACCAGTTGTCTTGCAGTTGCAGCTTGTGTCTTCAAAGCAATGCACATACTTCAACTGACGCATTTCAACCGTAGCTTTTAGGCAGCAATAAAAAAGTCAAGTAAGTCTTGTGATTATGTTTCTGCTACAAAAGGATCAGACTTTTATCTAGTGGCAGTTTTGTTCCCATAAAGAAGCGTAGAAGGTTTATAGGCCTACTGCAAAGAGCAAATCTGTATTTTATGTATATAGTTGAGTACATTAGTAAAGTCAGCCATTACCTGCGCTATGATACAAATTAAATGTATGTGCGGGGTGGGGGTTATGGAGAGATGAAGGGCACTTTTGCTGGGTGGTAGTGAGGGAATCCAAGGAGGAAGACATTGGAGTGGGAGCACCAATAATGATTGTTGGACTGGGCGCTAGAGGTGCTAAAGACTGTGATGATTGGTATGTGACAAGGTGTTTTCCGAGTGTCTTGAAAGAACGTGCTGATTGAGGGAAGAAGCGAAGGTAAGGTGACCTCTACTGTTGCACGTATCACACACACCCCAGCAACTTTGTGACTGTCTACGTAGGCTAGTGTTTTAGAGCAACAGTTTAGCCAGTAGCAGAGATGGCATCTCGTTGGGTGACTGCTGCTCACGCCCTCACTCAGGTTATAGAGGACAGCTCTGACATAGGATCAGAGACTGAGACAGCAGATACTGAGACAGCATCTGAGGGGTAGGGCAATGGCGCAGACTCTGGGAGTGATTTTTCGGTCGGAGGAGTCCCATTCGATAACTCCTCTTCCAGTAATTATGAGGGAGGTGATGAGGACAGTCCTGCTGTCCCTTCGCAAGCACAGTCTGCGCAATGGGACAATAGCGGGTTAGCCCAACCTAGAGAGCAGGTGAATGCGGCGGCAAGCACAGAGAGAGAGTGCTCTCTTGGAAGCTCCCCAATTTCATTCAGCTCCAAATTCCACAGCACAAATTGTATTGTGGAGATATCAAAATGATATATCACAAAACAAGCTGGTTTTGTAAGGCAGGCACCTGTGTTTTTGGTCCTGGGCTTGGCGACCATGTAGGGGAACATACTAAACCCAGACATTTCTTGAAACTGTAGGAGCCCACAGAGGTGTGACATATGGATTCCCCAAAGTTTTCTTAACCAGAATACCCTGCAAAGCTGAAATATTGAATAAAAACTCTATTTTTTCTTCCATTTCTGTCACACAAACTACAGGAATATGTTAGGATCCACAAAAGTCCTACCACCCAGTGATTCCTCAAATATCCTGATAAATACACTACCCCACTTGAGTGCCTGTACCTAGTGCCTGCGTCAGGAATGGATCACCCCAGGGTCAACAGTTGCCTCATGTAAGGACCAACATTGAACGTTGTGTGATCTATTCCTGTTGTGGGCACTAGGCCTACCCACCCAAGTGAGGTACCATTTTATTGGGAGACTTGAAGGAATGCTGGGTGGAAGGAAATTTGTGGCTCCTCTCAGATTCCAGAACTTTCTATCACCGAAATGTGAGGAAAAAGTGTTTTATTGGCCAAATTTTGAGGTTTGCAAAGGATTCTGGGTAGCAGAACCTGGTGAGAGCCCCACAAGTCACCCCCATCCTGGATTCCCCTAGGTGTCTAGTTTTAAAAAATGCACAGGTTTGGTAGGTTTCCTTAGGTGCCGGCTGAACTAGAGGAAAAATCCACAGCTAGGCACTTTCCAAAAAACAGCTCTGTTTAGTTTGGGAAAATGTGATGTGTCCATATTGTGTTTTGGGGCATTTCCTGTCACGGGTGCTAGGCTGACCCACACAAGTGAGGTACCATTTCTATCGGGAGACTTGGGGGAATGCTGGGTCAAAGGAAATTTGTGGCTCCTTTCAGATTCCAGAACTTTCGGTCACCGAAATGTGAGGAAAAACTGTTTTTTAGCCAAATTATGAGGTATGCAGAGGATTCTGGGTAACAGAACCTGGTGAGAGCCAAAATCTGCAGCTAGGCACTTTGCAAAAAACACGTCAGATTTCAATGTAAAAATGTGATGTGTCCATGTTGTGTTTCCTGTTGCGAGCATTAGGCCTACCCATGCAAGCGAGGTACCATTTTTATCGGGAGACTTGATTGAACACAGAATAGCAAAACAAGTGTTATTGCCCCTTGTCTTTCTCTACATTTTTTCCTTCCAAATGTAAGACAGTGTGTAAAAAAGACGTCTATTTGAGAAATGGCCTGTAATTCATATGCTAGTATAGGCACCCCAGAATTCAGAGGTATGCAAATAACCACTGCTTCTCAACACCTTATCTTATGCCCTTTTTGGAAATACAAAGGTTTTCTTGATACCTACTTTTCACTCTTTATATTTCAGTAAATGAATTGCTGTATACCCGGTATAGAATGAAAACCCATTGCAAGGTGCAGCCCACTTTTTGGTTGTGGGTACCTAGGGATCTTGATGAACCTACAAGCCCTATATATCCCTGCAACCAGAAGAGTCCAGTAGACATAACAGTATATTGCTTTAAAAAATCTGACATTGCAGGAAAAAGTTCCGGAATAAAACGTGGAAAATGGCTGGGTTTTTTTCAGCTCAATTTCAATATTTGTTTTTATTTCAGCTGTTATTTTCTGTAGGAAAACCTTGTAGGATCTACACAAATGAACCCTTGCTGAATTCAGAACGTTGTCTACTTTTCAGAAATGGTTAGCTTTCTGGGATCCAGCATTGGTTTCACACCCATTCCTGTCACTGACTGGAAGGAGGCTGAAAGCATAAAAAATAGTAAAAATGGGGTATGTCCCAGTAAAATGCCAAAATTGTGTTGAAAAATGTGGTTTTCTGATTCAGGTCTGCCTGTTCCTGAAAGCTGGGAAGATAGTGATTTTAGCACCGCAAACCCTTTGTTGATGCCATTTTCAGGGGAAAAAACATAAGCCTTCTTCGGCAGCTCTTTTTCCCATTTGTGTGTAAAAAACGAAATTTTTGCTGCATTTTGGCTAATTTCTTGGTTTCCTCCAGGGGAACCCATAAACTCTGGGTACCTTTAGAATCCCTATGATGTTGGATAAAAAAGACGCAAACTTGGTGTGCATAGCTTATGTGGACAAAAAGTTATGAAGACCTAAGCATGAACTACCCCAAATAGCCAAACAAGGGCTCAGCACTGAAAGGGGGGAGGTAAGGCACAGCAGCTAAGGGGTTAAAAAGTATGCCACAGTGGCAGCAATAGTTAAAGAGTTATTTTTGATCACTGCAAATCTACCGCTTGACCCAGCTATCAGACTGCCTCACAGCCAACAATGCCTATCCTCACTTTCCCAAAACAGAAGTAGCCCTCATTCCAGGTTTCCAAGGCCAGACTTTTTGGCTTCGCCAGTGTCTTGTTTTTTTAAATTCAGGCCTTGAGATGGATTCAGATGTTTTGTTTGCCTCTTGTTAAAGGGAATTTAAAATCTGTTTCCCACAACTGTTGGCCTGTTCCACGGTCATCTACATTTTGCTTCATGCCACCACAGCATGAAACGTGAGGCTGTGGGTCAACCCACTACAGCCAATGGATCTCTTGCTTTGTGAGTTGCAGCGTTTTTTTCCCTTATCACCTGCTCCTATCCTCCTAAAAAGAAATGTATTAAAGTGCCAAGGCTGGTGGACCCACACTTTATTTGGCCATTGCATTTTTCTTTACTTCCGTTACTTTTATTTTTTTTTATTCACTCTTTTGTGTTTAGTTACAGTAGTCCAAAAGCAAGATTACTTTTCTTAATCCGACGAGAATCATGTTTGACTGGATAGTACATTACGATTAATTTCTATATCTGTTCTATTTAACCCAGTCTGGTAGTAAGCAATATGCTGCTATAATAAATTTGTATGAGATGGTTAATTATTTTTTTGCAAGGATACAGCCTCCATATTTAGTTGGCAGCATTTTCTTTTTTTGTTTTTCTTGTTTCATATGCCTTCAGTAAAAAGAATAACAATAATAATAATAATATTCTACCATCTTTTGAGAGGCGGAAACGCTGGCTTTGATAATGCTTGTCTATCGTGCTTGAAATCCATATAGCTGGGCGGTATATAATACATACCACATGGTCACAGTCCTACACATGAGTTATTAGTAAACGTGTAATGCCAAGGTCCGTTATCTTACTTTACGCTCTTCTATCTTTGCATAGCCCCACAGTTGCGCTTTTAACTTCATTTTCAGTAAATAGCAGTAAAACAATCAAATACAGAATTAAAACATTAGATCAGCAAACGCTTTGCATGTATTCTTTTAATAACCTGTTTTTCTTTTGCTCACACTTCAAGTATTAGATATTTTTACTATTTATTTCATGTATGTGCCGAAAACCTTCGCAATAACAAATCTGCCTTGTGCACGCAAATAGTGCTCAAAAGTCTATATTTTTGTAAGAACTGTCTCATAGCTAATTATGCCACAGGCCCATGAGCATAAATGTTTAAATCGCAGATGTGCCATACTGATGCTCTTATGGATTTTTTAATGTTTGTTTTGTAGGATAAAGAATCTCAAAAAGATTTGGAAGCTTTACTTACTACCCTGAGGCAATAACAAGAACTCTTCCCAAACGAGATCATGTCAGTGCAATCCGTTGAATGGAATCCAAGAGTCTGGTTGATTGGATGACCGCCTGAAGTTTAGAATACAACTATATTAATGATCGTGTACATATTGAGATCGTCCTCTGCTTTTAATCATTTGGCAAAAAACGTTGCTCTTCTATTTAGCCTCAGTAGCAGAAAGTTTAGGGTATTGTTTGTGAATCAGCATGAATCGTTGTAGATTTGTAGGACTATCTTCAAACATAATCCCCAGATTAATGAAAACGGCGCAGAGGAAAACAATGGAAAAGCTGTAAAAGTTAGTAATCGCCGTGTGTTCGTTTTAAAATGTTTCTTTTACAGTGTAAGAAAAAAAAAAAACAGAAAGAACATCTCAGCCTTTTAGTATATTTTATATTTCTTACAAAGATTAATAAAGCAATAATATAACAAAAAATAAATCAATAAAGATGATATTTTATTAGACGTCTTGAAAATGTAAACTTTCTCATTTCACCTGGTCAAGATGGCTGTTCGTTTTACAAATAATTTGCAGTAACTAGGAGGGCAAATGCAGTACAGTCAGTGTGGCTCGTTTGTGAATTAGTGATTGAGTGAGTAATGGAGTGAGTGATGGCACTGCGACTATCTGCTCTCCCCAGTGATTGCCATGCAAGCATATTATATTAGACATTGAGATATCACAGTTGTGTCCGTGCAAACACCCCCAATCGAACATGTGTATTAACTCCAAACCGCTGTCTCTGTTCCCTGGATTTAATCAGTAAGCTACATTGACGTTTACTCCCTTTAGCAAATGGGCAACTAAACCCATTGCTTTTGTGTCCTCTTCCCACTCTCCAGCTAACCTTCCTTGTAGGATAGACATATTCATTGTTCTTGATTCAATGCAAGTGGTAGTGTTCAGACCTTCAGTTGTGCTTGTATCTTTGCATCTCTTATTGTAAGTAGTTCTATCAGCACTAATGTGCCTATATGCCCTGAAGACAGTAAAACCAGGGCCTCCAGTACATACTCTTGAAAATTGTTGAGATTTCCACTGATATGTGATTCCACTGTCTTTTATTAAAAATGTTATTGCTTACAAGCAAAGCCTCCTCTGCTTCTCGTACTTCCTGATGGCCCCAAATTTGGGCCTGGACAGGATCCTTCCAATATTTTACCTAGTGGGTCAACTTAAATCTTACCACTTGTTCCAGAGACATGTCTGTAATAACATTTAGTCAAAAGTGGTTTAAGAATAGGCACCCCTTACTGCTGATTCCAGAGACAGGATTGCACGAAGATCAGTTGGAATGAGCTGCTCAGAAAGTTTAAGCCCTCAAGATCCGATTCAAAGTCTTTATAGATAATAGTGCTCTGATCCAGCCCTCCTTGGTTCAGAAAGGTTATTTAGTATAGGAGGCTGTAGAGGATCCTTGTACATTCAAGACAACATGAAATGCTTTCCATTCCAATTTAGCAAGAAGTTTTCAGAGTGGTTTGAGATATGTCAAAAGCCAAGCTGAGACAAATGATTTGGCTTGTGCCGCTTCCCATCCTCGTACACAATGTGTTATGTCTAATGGACAGGGATGTCAGTTTTTCAAAGAGGTCATATACTGCTACATATAGGCCGAACACCTGTTTCTAAGTTAAAAACAATATAGCCTCTAGGAAAAAGGAAAACACAGCATCTCCAGCGGTTATATGACACAACTACGCATGCCGGAACCACGCATGCCTTAACAATGCGGTCGGAATCACAACTGCGTCTTTTCCACACATGCCTTCACTAAACATGCCTTTCCACTCCTGCCCTTAACAAATAAACTTCCCGAAAGCCCTAAATCCACTCCCACCGCTAAATACTCCCCCCAAAACCGTGCTCCAGCCCTACTAACCTCACAGCGTCCTCTCCCGATCCTTACTCCTTCCCTCTCCTTCCACCCTTCCTTAAACCTTCCCCACCCCTAAAAATAAACTACCCCTCCCTCCAGCCCACCCCTAAAAACAAAACTACCCTGCCCCACCCTGTCTAAAAAAAAAACTATCCTAACCCCCAACCCACTCCTAAAAAAAATAACTACCCAGTAAGCCCCCTACCCACTATAAGCACAAAAAAATAAACTTCCCCAACCCTCGCCCCTAAAAAATAAAACTACCCTCAACCCCCCCACCCACCTAAAGCCCTTAATCCACACCCTACCCCAGCACCACATACCTCACTGCGTCCTCTCCAGATCCACTAGACTGCTCTCTGCCCTTTTCTCTGCCTTAACCACGCATATGTGTAGTTTGGCATATGCGTGGTTAAGGCAGAGAAAAAGGCAGTCATTGTTCAGGCAAGCGTTGTTCCACTTGCATGGGAAATGTCTGTGTTGTTGACCTCTTTATTTAAGACGTTTCCCATCTCCAGCATATGGCAAAAATTATGTTGTATAGCAACGTCAGCTGCTCATACATTTTTAAAAACTACAAATAACTTTTGCAGCATGAGTCAGGGGCTCTGAAAAAATGTGAAGCCTTCGGAATAATACTACCTCCCCGAACACTAAACTGACAGCCATTCATATAGGCAGTACAAAATTAGACCTTGTCTTTAGTTGCTCTTCCTTTAGGCAAAGAGGCTGAACTCACAGTTTCCATCAGAAGTAGTTCTACCACTTAACATTTCTCTGCATGCGGGATCTCCAAATATATATATTTATAAAACCTACTGGTGGTCGTCAGTAGGTAGTTATAATTAGGAGCTAGTTTCCATAGGAAGAGCGTTTTTTTTTTGCCAATAACTTTGGTGCCGTTTGACAAATCTTCATGAAATTATCAGAACGTATACTTCAGTCGGTTAAGCTGCTGTCTTAAAAGTTTTGGGGTGATCCGTCAAGCAGGGACAGAGAAAAAGGGGGTGTCCCAAAACGCATTGTCCCCATTCATTATTCCATAGGGTCTTTAGACATGCCTACAGCCCGAACCGGTGAACGGAATTACACCAAAATTGGCAGGAAGCTAGATCTTGTTGCGCAGATTGCGCTTTTTGTAATTTGGTATAAGTATGTTCAGTAGTTTTAGAGATGTTGAAGGTAAAAAAAAATATAGATTTCTAGGGGTGTGGTTCCTCCGCAGATCCAACTGTCTCCTTGCTGATATCAGATTGGCTGCCAGCTCTTCTGCAAGGAAGTGTTGGCAGCCATTTTGGGAGTCGGCTTCAGCTGAGTTCCACAAAAAACACAAAAAAAGAAAAGAGGCCAGTGTAGGGTACCCTGAGCCCCTAATCTTAGTCTAGGGGTCACCCAGGGATCCCGCCAGGGCTAAAAAGCATTTTAGTTTAAAAAAATATCACATCTGTGATGGATCTATGTATTTTTCTAGGATATTTTTAAAGAAAAATGCAATCTCCTGCACTCTTCTTTTATTTTGTCCCTCGGTGGGGCAGGTCCCAGGGGCGCTGGGGCCTGATAAAAAGAGGGGGTTGCACAGCCTCCCCTCACCCCTCCTAGGGCTTAATGATGCTCCGGGGACCACCACCTCTGGGGGCACTGTTTATAATCCATGCGGGGGTGACTGTGCGGCATCCCCTGTACTCAGGGGGCAGCCACTTCCCTAGGATAAAAGTTGTTATAGTGATGTGGAGGGCCTGTCCAGCCCCCCCACAGCCGCAGGGACCACCACCTCCCCAGGGCAAAGTGCTGTAAGGTGTGGGGAGGGTGTGCACCCGGAGAACCCCACCTCCCTAGGGCAAAGTGTAATGTTGTATGTGGGAGGCCACATGACCCCCCATGTCCTGGAGATTGCCACCTCCCTGGGTCAAACACTAATAAATATATTTGGGGGGTGCATTGCCCCTCCCCCAGGTCCTAGGGAGCGCCACCTTCCTGGGGCAAATGCATTCAAATTAATGTGGGCCTCCTTGCCCCTGTAGTCTTCGGGACCGGCATAACCCTGGGGCAATAAATAAGATATATGGGGAGCCATGGGCCCCTAAACCCTGGGTAACACCACCTCTCTAAGGCTAAATTCCTCTCAGAGACATGCATGGCCCTGGGGTCCGACACCCCTGCCCCCGCCCCCGGCTGGCTCCTGCTACCTCCTGATGCGCCCACTCTTAGGAGATAGCTGTTTGCTTTTGCTTGGGTGGAGCTGACAGCTTCCACCAAGCAAAAGCAAACATAACTCCACTTTCTGCAAGCAGGAGCTGCTCATCGACTTGGATGTTGTTGAAGGTACAGAGAAAATGGGACCAGGAGGTGTCCTGTGACATAGGTAGGTTCCTTTATTTGTTGGGTGAAGTCCAGGCTTCCAAAGTCTTTAATGAGTGCTTTTGAGTTGGGGTCAGCATGGTGTTTGGATGAAATTGCTAGCGTTGAGGGCGAGTGGTGCGACAAAGTCGGTGTTACTTTCAGTGAAGCTATTGCGCGGTCTGGGTTGTTTGCATATGAGAGTGATGCTTAGGCTAAAGTTGTCTGTTGTTTAGAGCATGAACGACAGGAGTACCATATTGGAGGATGACAAGTCCATGGAGATGATGAACCTGATGGCATTCTTGTGGATGATTGCGATTCCACCTCCAGGCTTGTGAAAGCTCTCTTGCCTGGTGATCTTGTAGCTGGGGTGGAGGATGTGCTCAAACCCTCAAGTGATTTTGTTATTTAAGCGATAGTTAATTTTTCAAGTGCAGGTTCACCCCATTTAGTTTTCTTGGTGATACAGAGAATAAAGCACAGTGTTTTTGGATGAACAGTCCAACAGAGAAAAGTATAAATTGTGCAGAGGTTTACAGAAACTAGGTTGGTTTGATTTAAGATCCAATGGTAAAGGCAGAGAGTTCCACAGGGGGTACCTGCACTAGATGAGTGGATAGAATCTCAAACCGGGGGTATTTGAGCTTAAGAAATTTTGAATCATAGGCCAATGAATGACAGAGGTTTGGGGTTTTTTCCTATGCTTTCTTGTTACTGAAGACCATCGGGCTTTCATTGGCAGACATTTGGAATCTTACATCTAAGTAGAGGTAGGTGACTTCAATTATAGTAAAAGAGAAGGGGTTATCTAATATCAGTAAATGAAGCACTAAAATTCAGAGGTTTTTCTTTGGCTAAAATGTATCTGCTACTTGATCATTGCCAAACACTTTAGTTAAACATTGCAGGTTTGTTGTGCATGATTTGTCTGAATAACAAATAATTTGTTTATTTCAGATGATTTATTAGATTGTAATAAATTTAATTTTGTTTTGTTTAACCTGATCATTGGATGAGTTTCTGTCTTTTTCATTATAAAGAAAAAATGCACTCGGTATACCCTCAACAGGTGAGGACTGAGAAGGAAGGAGGGTTCAGGAAGCAATACATAAATTACTCACTGGTAATATTTATTATTCCTAATTCCGATCTTTCTCATCACGGTCCAAAAATTTTGCTCCCAAACCATTCCTTTAATGCAGTAGAACTTGATATTAAGGGAAGTGCCAATTTCGGCTTTGTTATTTAAAAGGAGAGGGGAGGTCGCAATATAATACACTGAAGCAGGGCTTTAGGCGGGATGAAAAAACTGGGGGGTGTGGCCAAGGTAAATAGGGCGTGGCTTAAAAACACCCATAAGCTAGAAATCTGTGCATAGCATAGTGTCCCGCCCGACTGATAATTTTGCTGCATCTTCGTGTCCTTGCATAAATGCTTCCGTTCTGAAATGATGGCACTGTGAAAGAACCATAATGAGTATCTTTGAAGTTATACCAAAGGCATGAGGCATGGTACTGCTGCCGAGTTAAGATATTTTTTTTTCACCATGACGGTGAGAACCAAAATGAACAGCCCAAAAGGGACCCATCGCCGCACCTGCTTTTTAGAACTGCAGGATCCCGCCCACTTAAAACTGTGCACTGAAGAGCTATTATAAGGGGGGGAAACAGTCTGAGAAAGCTGTCTTGTGAGGGAGGCGTTACTCTTCAACAGGTAAGGACTGTGATGAGGAAGCTTGGGATTTGGAGTAATGAAGATTACCTGTAGGAAATGTATGCATTCCTTTCTTTTATACGTGGCAAATGCTGATATTAAGTTGTGGTTTGGTGTGCACTATAAAGGGTGTATTGAGACTCAGAATTTAGAAAAATAATCTTTCTCTAAAAAATATTTCTCTTTCAAATATGGGTGAGTTTCTCCATTTTAAACCAGTTGTTCATAGGCCAAATTCAGTGTGGGGCATGTATGATGTCATCATTTCAGCTCATTATTTCTGTGAACCTAAGGTACGCAGTGACATTAAACTGGTGGCATTGAAGTTACTTATCTTAGTGTAGTTACATCTACCAGGAGGAAACTGAACAATCTTTCAAGAACTCTACTATGCTTGTCCTACATAGTCATCTGTCATTGTTGCTGAAAGTTTTCTCAGACACACCATCAAGGAGATCTTCCCGTCTTTATTTATTTACAATTCTTTGTCGGGTGTTGTGTGTGATCTGTACAATTTAGATGTTAGGTATTTCTCAGAGTTTATTTTCATCTTATTAAAGCAATTACTTGCTCTTTCGGACTGTTTGTATCACAAGTGACTTTAATACAGATAGCTAGACATCCAAACCTTTTCTTGTGTACTGCATTGTATCCAGTTAGTCATGTAGCCAGAGCAAAGGTATCACAGGTGACTTTGTAATTATGTGTTCCGCTAATTGTGATCAACAAGGTAGCCACTTGGATGACCCCACTCACTCTAGAACAGTACTACACAGTGAGCATCAGTTCTTCATAGGGCACCCTGTTAGGTCAACTCATGTGGAGGTAAATATTTGCTTGTCCTCAGTACCATTGCTTTGGGTGCTGCTACCATTTGCGTTTCTGAATTCTAAATATGGCCTATCTGTACTCTTCTTGTACTAAAGAAGTAATTGGATCTACTTTGACAAAACATGTGTTGGCTGGATAGAACAGGATGTAAGGAAAAATGAAAAAAGAAAATTGCTAATAAAGAAGAATCATTAGTACTGACTTTTAAAGACTCTCTGGTGATCTCTCGAGTGCTTGCAATCGCAGTTGAAATATGGGAGTTCCGTTTTCTGACCTGAGGAGCATTTTAGCAGCTGTGACATACCTGACTTAAGAGCATCCTCCGGTGATCTGCAGTGACCTAAAGTTGTTGGCCTATGTACCTAAGTGCCTCCTCTGCCCCAGTAACATATCCATTTGCTTGGTCCAAGGTACTCTCCTCGTTACCTAGTTACCTCCTGGTGATGGCTCTTTCTGAGGTTCCATCACAGCTAATTTTACTCTCAAAAGATGTACAGAGGTACCAAAGTGGCATATTAAAGTCCATGGCTGGTGCTACACAAGGTGCCATAAAGTTGTAATAAAAAGTACCCTGCTTTCTCCAGCACCACAGAATGGCTGAATTTTAGGTTGTTTTAGTCCAATGAAACATGCTAACTACAGAAGTCCATTCCCTCCATGTGATTAAGTGTAGAATTTATAATATAAGGAGGGTGGGATATCCGTCGGGTTTGTAATGGAGTAATCCATGTGTCACAAGTCTAAACTGGGCCCTCAGTTTATCTCCACACCCTCTGTGAATTTGTCCCCTGGTGGAATTTATTGTGTTCTCTCTAGCTAGGCACAGCCTAGGAGGCAAGGAGTTTTGAATTAGCCTGTTTTGCAAACCAAAATTAAACTCATAGTAAACAAATAGACCAGTTGCAGAAGCTGAATGGTAGAAAGGTTCAGAAGGGGTGCAACCAGAAATGCATTCTTCTTAGGGTGAATATCACTTTGTCGAAGAGTTTCAGTATAATCTCATGGCATTACATTTCCCTGTGGTGTATATAACGAATAAAGAATCAGAAACCTTCACCAAAATATATGCAATATGTTTATAAATTCTAGTACAGTTGTTTCACTTACAGTCAAGTTCAATTTTTGTTTTAATAGACATTGCTTTTTTTTTTCACCTTGGAAACCCCAATATAGAACATTATACTTTGATAAAGAGATAAACCTATAACTTGTTACTTAACTACTGAAAACCAAAAAATTTACCTAAACATATACTTAGATACAACTGAGGTTGCTAGTTGGCAGTGGTTTGCACCCTGTCCAAGTAGGGACCCTCACTCTAGTCCGGATAAAGGAGTCACACAGCTAAGATAACCCCTGCTCACCCCCTTGCTTGTTTGGCTCAAGCAGTCAGAATTATCTCAGAGGCAATGTGTGGAGCATATGTACACACAGTAACAGAGTGAAAACACTATAAAAGGACTCCACACCAGTTCAGACAAATAGCCAATATTTATCTGAAGAAAACAAAAACAAAATGACAAAAATCTAACAGAAGTCAAAATATCACTTTAAAAAGTTTAACCAAGTTTAGTCCATAGAAATTAATGTATGCATTTGTTTTAGGACAAGGTACCTTGGATGCATCAGAAATCAAATGTAAAAACAGGCGCAGGGGAGGTGGTGTGCCAGAAAAGCAAGCGATGAGTCAGTTACGTACTGCCAGTAGAGGTGATGCTTTGGTTCCTTACTGTCAGGAGAGATGATGTGTCGGTTTCTGGACATGCAGCCTCATTTCCTTATTGCAGTGCAGTGTCAATGACAAAATTGTCTGCCAGGGACGATGCGTCAAAAATCCAGACGCACTGTGTTCGTCTGCAGTGGTTAAGCCGGCCTTGCATCGTTTCTGCAGTGGCAGTGCAGGAGATCTTTACAGTGTTGCATTGATTCCCACCGGCAAAGCAGACGCTGCATCAAATCCTTCCAGCGATGCGTCGATTTATAACGGCACTGGGAGTCAATGCATGGATTTTGTCCTTAAGATCACTAGAACTCCCTTCCAAAGGCCCAGACACTAGATTTGGCACTACTTGGCAAGTCAGGACTCTGCATGAGAGCCCTGGCAGGTGAAGTCTTTGATGGCCCTGAGTCTTCTTAACAGGGGGCAAGCTCAACTCAAGCCCTTGGAAGCAGGATGTAGAAAGTAAAGCCTAGTCCTTTCTCTCCCAGGACAGAAGCACCAAGCAGCAGGCCAGCACAACAAAGAAACACGCAGAGTGGCATTCTCCCTTACAGCATCCAGCTTTTCTTCCTGGCAGAATGTCTTCAGTCCAGATGTGTTCTAACTATGTGGTGTCAGATGTCCAGTACTTATACCCACTTCGGTCTTTGAAATAGGCAAACTTCAAAGCAAAAACGTTGTAGTGCACAAGACCCTGCCTTTCCCTGCTCTGGCCCCAGACAATCTTCAGGGGGTTGGAGACTTCTTTGTGGGTATAGGCACACACCTATTCAGGTGCAAGTGGCAGCTTGTCCCACCACTCTAGCTCAGGAAGACCCATCAGCTTAGTGTTGAGCCATCAGGATATGTAGGGCACACCTCAGCACCCTTTGTGTGACTGTCTAGAGTGAATGTACAAACAGCCCAACTGTCATCATGACCGAGATGTGTATTCAGCAGATAGAGCAGATGCACAGAATGGTTAAGCAAGAAAATGCCCACTTTCTGAAAGTGGTGTTTTCAAACTCACAATTCAAAAACCAACTTTACCAAAAGATGTATTCTTAAATTGTGAGTTTAGAGACCTCAAACTCCATTTCTCTATCTGCTCCTAATGGGAAATTGCACGTAAAATATATTTCAAGGGGGATTCCCCATTTTACCCAATGGGAGAGATAGGTCTTGCAATAGTGAAAAATTAAATTGGCAGTATTTCATTATTAAGACATGTAAAACACACCAGTACATGTCCCACCTTTTAAATACACTACACCCTGCCCATGGGTTGCCTTGGGCCTACCTTAGGAGTGACTTACAGAGAAGGTTTGGGCCTGCGAAGTGTGTGCACTTGCCAGGTCGGCATGGCAGTTTAAAACTGCACACACAGACACTGCAGTGGTAGGCCTGAGACATGTTTACAGGGCTACTCATGTGGGTGGCACAATCAGTGAGCAGGTCCTCTAGTAGCATTTGATTTACAGGCCTAGGGCACACCTGGTGCACTATACTAGGGACTTGCTAATAAATCATGCATGCCAATCATGGATATTCCAATCACCACCTCCCTTAATCTTTTTTTATCCAATTAAAAAAAGGGCAGATTTACTTAGAAATCACACAACACAGATTTACTTAGAATTCACACAGCACAGTGCAGCAAGGCAAGTTGCTGTGCAGCATGATTGGAAAAGAGCTGAAAATTGCCATATCTATTAAGATATGACACTCTTCGGTGCTCTCCCTGTGCTGGCGCTCTTGAGGCTGCCTAACACCAATGCAGGCACCCTTATGCATGGCACAAGAGTGCCTCATTTATGGGCAGGATTGTTTTGTGCAGGAAGGGATACCTTCATGCATAAGGTCTGACTGAGAGAAATTAGGCTTGGCACCAAAATAAAAGCAGCCCTCATTAGCGAATCAGATAGCTAAGAAAGCGGTAATATCAGGGAAATCAATAAAAACCAGCCCACTTGGCTATAAAACTAGCCCACAACTGCTATCACAGAGTGGCTTTACATGGCTTAGTGAATGCCAAAAATGATTTTGCATCTGGGCTGCGCCACAAAACGGATGCAACCTGGAAGCAAAGTCATAGTAATTCTGCACCAATGTGTTTTCTGTTCATTGTTTTGACTGGTTCTTAGGTATGATTTTTTTTCTTGGGTTTCTAGGCCTTATCAACAAATTAGTTAATTGTGTCTTACTCCAGGCATAAGTCTGACTTACATATTAATTTTCAGTAGCAAAAGGAAGCCCTGCTTCAGAAGGCCCCATATTTACAAAGTTTTGAGAAGGATGCAATCCTAGACAGTAATTTCTATGCCTTTGGAGTCCACTGAGGTGAGCTCAGGCAAAATATAATTGATATTCCCAAAGGTGATTTGAATTAAACTTCACCACTTGTATTTTTATCATGTTATTTAAAAGCACATCATGTTTTAGGTATAGGTGGGATAAAATGATTTCCTCTCCTTTACACCACATAGCAGTACGGCGTGCAGTGGCATGCACACAGGAAGTTGTCTTCTCAGAGTGATAGTAAATAGAAACAATTGCCCATTTCAATAGAATACATCATGCTGCCATCTTTAGTAGGCTACTGCAGCTGGAGAGGGAAAAAATAGAGCCAGGTGAAATTTAAATTATGCCTGTGTAATTTTGGGAATTTTTCATTATACTTGTTATGCGAAATTCCTGAACACAACAAATACATGCCGAAGTCAACGCTCTTCTCAAAAAACCCAAAGCAGACCCGGAAGATCTCATGAACTACCGCCCCATCTCTCTTCTCCCCTTCCCCACAAAGGTCGCTGAGAAGATAGTTGCCCTCATCCTCCTAGACCTCTCTGCAGCATTCGACACCATATACCACCAAACCATCAGCGCGCGCCTTTTTGACGCCGGAATTCGACACAGGGCCCTGGACTGGCTCACCTCCTTCCTCGCCGAAAGAACCCAAAGAGTTTGCCTCCCTCCTTTCCAGTCTCCAGCCACCAAGATCATCTGCGGGGTCCCCCAGGATCCTCCCTCAGCCCCACCCTCTTCAACATCTACATGGCCCCTCTTGCCAACGTCCTCCGCCCCCACGGAATCACCATCATCTCATACAAAGACGACACCCAGCTCATCATCTCCCTCACCAGGAACCCAGCCACCGCCAAGATAAACCTGCATGCCAGACTCCTCGACATCGCCAAATGGATGACAGCAAGCCACCTCAAACTAAACTCAAACAAAACAGAAATCATCATCTTCGGCCCCAAAAAGACGACATGGAGCGACCAACCCCAACACCCACGCACGCAACCTTGGTATTGTTCTAGACTCATCTCTCTCCATGACCCAGGAAATCAATGCCATATCATCCTCCTGCTTCAACACCCTTCACATGCTACGCAAGACTTTCAAATGGATTCCTCTAGAAACAAGAAGAACAGTCACCCACGCCCTCATCAGCAGCAGACTGAACTACGGCAACGCCGTCTACGCAGGGACCGCAGCCAAGCCTCAAAGAAAATTCCAGTGAATTCAAAACGCAGCCGCACGTCTCATCCTCAACCTTCCCCGCGACCAACACATATCCACCCACCTCAGATCCCTACACTGGCTGCCCATCAACAAAAGGATCATCTTCAAAGTCCTTGTCCACGCTCACAAAGCCCTCTACGACACTGGACCGGCCTACCTCAACGAACGAGTAAACTTCCACATACCAACTCGACTGCTTCGCTCCAATGACCTCACCCTCGCTACAGTCCCCCGCATCCAACGCACCACCTCCGGCGGCAGATCCTTCTCCCACCTCGCCGTCAAGACCTGGAACTCCCTCCCCACCAACCTACGCAAGACCCAGGACCTCCTAACCTTCAGAAAGCACCTTAAAACATGGCTTTTTGGCAGTAACCCCTCCCCCCCCCACAGCCCCTTGAGACCCTAACGGGTGAGTAGTGCTCTTAAGAAATTATTTGATTAATTGATTGATTGATTTAGATGACAGCAAACCTCCTGAGATCGTTGTGGTCCTTGATCATTATGCCAAAGTTGCACACTCCTTCACAGAGGCCTTTCATAGGGCTGTCTTAGATACAGTGCTGTCACAACTAATACAGGACATTTAGGATATGGTGCTGATGTTTCAGCCTGGGTCCTGGTTTTCAATGAGAGCAGTAATGAGGCTTCTTTGCCTCTTCATCTCCTGCATCCTGCTTGTTTTTTTAACATTTCATTTAATACATGGCAGGGACGTACAGAACAGTGCAATAGAAGGTAATCATTCAGTAGCACATGCACCATCTGACAGTTAGGAGGAAAGCACATTATCAGGTAAGTAACGGAATTTCCCATATGAAGCACATAGAGACACATCATACTCCCTAAATTGCAATTAATAAATCAGTGCCAGTATAATCTGTTAATCAGCAACTGCATGCACCAAATGAATAATTCAGCATAAATGAAATCTAGCGAGACAGCTGTCAGCCAGTGTCCAACGTGGCAAGATAAGACCTAAATGGTCCTCAGAAGTCTCTTTGTCTTGCAGCTGATGGCAGAGTGACTCCATAATTCCCAGCCCATTCTTCACATAAAGTCATATCTTTGAGCCATTTTTTTATAAAGAGGAGCCCTCCGCCTGATCCATTTAATGGCCACCTTCCGTTTTCCTGAAAGTATTTTAGTGGCGACAAGCTTACAGTATCCGTTCAGAATGTTTTTCACATATTCCAGTAATATCATGTCAGAAGTCAGTTGAAAGGAATGATCCACCATAGCAACAACTGCACAGGTCCAGGCAAGGTGCAGGAACCCTGCTCCCCAAGCGCTATAGTGCCGACACCTAGTGTCATCAGAGTGACTGATCTTTGCCAACATCATAGGGGTCAGATATACCCTTTGGAGGAATTTATAGTGGATCAGCCAAAATCTGCCATTAGAAGTTAGTGTTTTAGTTTGTTGACAGCAATATGGCCACATTAGATCATTCACCTCAACACCTAGATCTTCCGACCACTGCACCTGTGGTTGGGATGGGACAGCTATCTGTTCCATTGCCGCTGCATTGAGCATTGTCATCAGTCTATCTGGATAGGGGTTGGAAATTAGGAAAGTCAGCAAGGGCCATTCGACAGGCTCCGTGGGGAAAATAGCGAAAATCCCTCTAGACTCATAAGAAATCTTATAATAAGCTAGGATGTCCACCAATGTGCCAGGCACGTCTCCCAAATATTCAGAGAATGTTTTTAATGTGCAGTTTTGAAAACGCCCCCCAGGGTATGAATGTGATGCCGGTTTAGGGAGGAGTGCAGCGTGGAACTAAGGTCAAGTTTAAGTAACCTATAGTGATCTATCTGTACGTGGGGTGATTAGAGCACTGGGACAGCACACAAGGATGCCAGGTGTGCCAAGGCACAGGCAGAGCAGTGGACTGTGGGTAGCTTTCAAATGGGTCATGCACACCCAGAGTACAGTGCTACTTGTAGCGGAATCAACATAATCTGCCCCTTTTCAAGGACAACATGAGGTGTATGGTGGCTATTATGAAAACAATGATGTCTGAACTGAATTTTTGCCACCAAGTAGCATACTTCAAAATGGGGACCTGTAAACCCTTCCCTGTCATATGGAAGTCACAGCTTATTCCAACTCACTCTAGGCTGTTTCCCGGCCCATGCTAATTTAATCATAAGGGTGTTCAGTTGGATAAAGAATGCTCTATTCAGGGGAATAGGAATATTTTGAATCTACCCTATCACTAAGTGCTTCCAACTATGTACTGTAATTCTCTGGAAGGATGCTCAGGATATGCATATGATATAGTACACCTAGGTAGCAAATCAGGCCAGTCTACCATTGTAAAGGGTAAGATACAACAGACTGGGTTATGTTCTCCTTCAAGGTTGCCATAATGGTCTTAGTCCAATTGATACGCAGCTCAGACCTTTGACCAAATTGCACTCTCATTGATGACAGGTTTGAGCCTCTTTTCAGGGTCTCGAATCACTAAGAGAGCATCATCAGCATACATTGATAAGATAGTAAATTGAAATCCTGTATTAATGCCACATCTGCAGTGATGCTTTCGAAGGGCACAAGCCAAAGGCTCTGCCGCGAGAGCAAAAAGAATGGGAGGTAGGGGACACACCTGATGTGTTGCCCCTACCTATGGGAAACACCAAGGACATCCCACTGTCAACCCACACTCTAGCAAGAGGGTCTGTGTAAATGTGTCTGACCCAAATAACCATTAGCCGCTGGAGCCCCAATCTTTCCAGCACCTCCAATAAATATAGCCATTCAATTGTGTTGAGTGCCTTTGCTGCATCTAAAAAAGTGGCTACCAGTTTTAAAGTCAGATCAATTTGATGTGTAATGGTGAACAATGACCTAGGGTTATCAGCTGTAGAACGACCCGGGATGAATTCAGATTGGTCAGGCCTGCCCAATAGGGGCATTAATGGAAGCAGTCTATTAGCTAGTATTTTGGCAAGTATTTCACTGTCCGCATTAATATGGGACAAGGACCGATATGATTCACATTTGTCCATTGGCTTATCTGGCTTAAGGAAAGTTATGATCATTCATGCATGGTGAGCTGTAGTGTCTCCCAGCTTGGTAAGCTTCTTCATATACATCTAAATGAACCGTGGCCAACTTTTACATATACTCCTTATAAAATTCTGCTGGAAAGCCATCACTCCTCTGAGCCCCACCATTATAAAGTTTCTGAATAGCCTGTTCTTCACAAGTAATAGGTTGATTAATGTTGTGCATATCTTTTGCACTTAAGCATGCAAAAGTCACCTTGTCCAAGTGTGAGCGAATGTCAGGGGGATTCAACTTCATCCTGGAGGCATAGACCTCTATATTAAAAGAAACAAAGACTTATAGTATATAATTGGGATCATCCATTAGCGTTTCCTCAGAGTTGCATATACAAGGGATGTGTGTTGCTCCCCAGCCTGGTTAAAGCAGGGCTGCTAAGGTGTGACCAGATCTATCCTACGAGCCAGACTGTATTTACAAAGAAAGTTCATTTCTATATGTGCTTCCTCCTGGAATTCATTCAGTTTAGTGTGCATACTGCTGAGTGAAAAGCAATCTTGCTTGGTGTTGTCATAATGCTGCTCCAGTTGTCTCAGCTCACACTCTAGTGTGAATAATTGAGCCCTAATCGTCCTGAGTATCCCATTACCTTTGGAAGCACATTATTCCCGTATCACAGCCTTGATGGCCTCCCATAGTATAGCAGTCGAGGATGCTATATTAATTAATTGAATAGCTTATTGAATATCCTCTCTGAAAGCTTGGTCCAGCAAGTCTTTGGGTTGAAGGCGCCAAGTGTATAATCTGTGCCAGGAATCGGGCCGTTCAAGATGAAGTATGGCTGAGGAAAGATTTGAGATGGTTCTAGGATGGCGAGAGACCCCTCTCTGCCAACCCAACACATCCCTTGTGCCCATCCAAAAATCTATGCGAGATGCTGAACCATGCACTGAAGAGTGGAAAGTATATTGCCACAGAGGAGTTTTTATAGTGCCAGATGTCTATCAGTTCTAAATGTTACATGACCCTAAGAAGCACCTCGTGGGCCTTGGTGAGCTGCCTGCCCCTACTACCAGAGCATTCTAACTGCAGATTCAGAACTAGGTTGTGTTCTCCCCGGGTCGGATTTCACACAATGCTTGAACGCATTCTGAATGAATTCTGGACAGTCTATGTATGTATTAATGAGAGTAATAAGGATGTAATTAAACATTCCCTGTAGGATGAGGAACCTCCTACCCAGATCTGAAATAATTTTGATATGTTCAAATTGAACTATCTTCCTAATAAGAATTGCAACACCCCTAGAATAGCAGGAGAAAAATCTATGAGAGTCCCAGGCAGTGGCCAAAGTTGGCTTACACCTGGGGTCAGATGTGTCTCCTTTAACATTAACACATCCACCCTATGCCAGGCCATATGAGCCATAATTTGTCTGCATTTCTGAGGATTATTAAGACCTTTCACATTCCATGTAGCTAGCTTCAGTGGGTGGCAGTAACATCATTTTTTCTACTCAGGAGTCGTGTGGTGAAATTAATCCAAAGTTGCACAGTAAACCAGTCATGTGTTATAGTAACCATACAAGCTGCATTTCTGCCATTTTTAACAAGCTTTCTCCAATCTCTCTCACACCCACCCACCAGGACCCAAACTCTCCATGATTACCCATCCTAGAAAACACCATGTAACTGAATGAAAAAGCACAATATCAGAAAAAGAGCTCAATGTGTGGCATGTAGCCGAGGGTGGGCAGAGCTATAACTTGTTAAATAGTGCTCACTTTAACACAGTACAATATGCAATCATCAAACCGTCCCACCTCAATTTGAAATCTCAAATGTCCAGGATACTACCTGCGGACAGCAAACATTACCCCCGAATATTATTACACAATAAAAATCATAAGGCATATAACAGCATTGCAAAACCATATTGGCTCCATCATTGCAGGGATTATCTATCCTGAAGTCCCCGTGCCTCTCAAACCCTCACCCAGCCTCATCCCGTGAGGAGATTGGTGCATTTGTTGACTGGGGAGATAAGTTATTTGGTGGCAGTGACTGTTTCTGAAGAAAGGCGAGTGCACTGGTGGGATCCGTGAATATCATGGTCTTACCCTTAAATGTAACCCAAAGGTGCGCAGAGTACAACATGGCATATGGAAGGCTCCCCTCCTGCAGATTCTTTTTGATAGGAAGGAACTTTTTCCTGGCATCTTGTAGTGAGTAAAGTCTGAAAAAAAAGACAATTGCATGCCCTCATGCCTGGTTTCCTTAACCTCCTTTGCAAGTCGTAATAGTTTATCCCTGTCCCTGTAATTTAAGAAATTAGCAATTAGAGATCCAGGTGGTGACCCAGGCACAGGTGTGGAAGCCAGAGAGTGATGGGCACTCTTGGTCACAAATGTCTTAGAAAATATTTCAGCTCCGAAAAAGGCCAGCAGCAGTTTCTCCAGGTAGGCTCTGGTGTGTCCCATGGCAGTGGATTCCAGAATGCCAGTAATATGCATGTGGTTTCTTTGACAACTGGATTCCAGGTCCTCATTCTTAAGCTGGATAAGGCGTATCTCCTAATGCATCACCCACATCTCCTTAGCCTGCTGCATGCGATCATCCTCCACGTCAGATATGCACTGTTCAGCTGTTGACAACCTTGCGTGCTGCTTGTCAAAACACTCCTTCATTTCATCCATCCTTTGGGTCACTGAGTCAATTTTAGGATCAAATCTGTTTATTGCTTTTTAAAAAAAATGTAACCATACAAAACACAGCTCATCACGGGACATAAAATGAAATGTATCAGCACAGTAGCCATTTCGTATCTTCATACAGAGGTCCCTCTCATAAATCCCAGGACCATACACAGAGGTACCACCCACCCAGTCCTCTCGTTGCAGAACCATGTGCCCACTGGCAGTGCCCAAGAGTCTTCCAAGATGTCAGTCCCGTGGATGAGAACCACATAAACATATAAATGAAAACACATCAACTATGCCTCCCTCCAAAAACCGTCATCCTCCTGCCTCTCCACTCCTCTACCCCTTGCATCATCCAAGCTCAGCTCCCCCCCCAGCAACCTCCCCCACAGCACTCTAACCGAGAATTCAAATCAGCCTCAAGACTCTCAGGTAGATCGGGCATGTCAGTTCAGTAAATTCTGCGGAAAGAATCCAAAGGAACGGCTTCCACAACTCGCCCAAGTCTCCTATCCGCTGCTGGTAGGCTAGTGTAAGTTTCTCCATAGCTAGGATAAACCACAGCTTCTGGAGCCATGAGATGCGCGTCGGGACCCTGTCTGTACCCCAGAGAGCAAGGATCAGCTGCAGCGCTGCGTTAAGTGCTAGGGCCATCTGCCTCCCTTTTAGAGATCTTAAAGGAAAGGTAAGGGGATTGGGCAGCCCCTATAAAATGTACTATGGGAGTCTCGGGATCTTAACTTGGAACGTTGCATCAATATCATCTATAATGTTTTCCCAATATCGGTGTAGCTTGGGGCAGTGCCAAAGCAAATGCACAAGTTTGCCTGTAGCTCCACACCCCCTCCAGCAAAGGTCCGACTTATCATGGTCCCATGCATGCAACCGCGCTGGAGTGTAGTACCAGTATGATGCGACTTTATATGATGTCTCTGTCCCTGCTGCATTATATGCTGTGTGGTGTATTCTATAGAATATGCTGTCCCATTCCTCATCCGAGAGTTCTCTCTCCAGCTCCCTCTCCCATCTCAACTGACCCTTTGACCTAGGCGGGCGGTTTTCCCCTTGCAGAAGCCGATAAAGTTCTGAGATGATTCTCTTATCATCCTTCTTTAGGAACAGCCATTTCTCAAATGGTGTAAGAGGCCTATCTATTAAAGCTCTGTTCGCCGACAAGAGAGCCCAGTGACGGACCTGATAATACATCAGCCTATCTGCCTCCACTAGGCCATAAGCCTCTCTCATCTGGTCAAAGGACAACACCCCTTGCTCATCGAAAAGACTTCCTACCCTCCTACAGCCCCCTTCGTACCAACGTCTCAGGCCTTCCAAACGGAGTCCAGGCTGGAATTCAGGGTTCGCACCTATGGGGGTCATTGGGGAAGGAAAAGAAGTCAGCCCTAAGTGGCAAGCCACTGCATCCCATACGCGTAACGTTGTTCCGGTAATCGGGGAAGAATAAAGACCTCCAGCCCTATGCCGGTACCGGAGCCAAGGCTCCTTCCATATATGAGAGCCGGCCACTGCGTGGTCCATAAAGCACCAGTGTTTCTCCGTGAGTGGACGACTCCACTCCACAAGAAAGCGCAGCTGTGTTGCCTGGAAATATCTCAGAAGACACGGAATCGGCAATCCCCCACTGCCCTTGGGGCTATATAAAACCTGCAGCGGTAGACACGCCGGGCGACCTTCCCATATAAATGTCAGGACTGCCGATTGTAGAGTGGCAATCGTCCGGGAAGGTGGGGTTAATGGGAGCACCTGAAACATGTATAGTGTTCGCGGCAAGACTGTCATCTTGACTCGGAACAGCGCCTCAGCCGCTCCAGGTCACATGACCAACCCATGAGGGCCCATAATGACCAAACCCATTAGGGAAGCATACAAACATATATATATAACGCACAACAGGTGCTCATAACAGAAAAGTCCTCCCGCACCCATCCCAAAGAGGAAAAGTCTCGACCGGGCCGTAGAACCACACCAGTTCACCCGTTGCGTCCATCGCCTCCACCGCCCAGGCCCGCTCAAATGGGCACAGGCCCACAATCAGCGAGCCCTTGCTAACCAACAGCACTCCGTCATTCCTCGCCTAGGCACTTGTCCCAGCCGCTACACTGCTCACTGCCGACTGATGTTCCGATATCCACTCTGACTCAGTAGGGCGCTGCTGCTTCCTCCTTCTCTCCTTCCTCCTCCAACGCGGGCGATCTCCTCCCGCCGGACCCAGATTCAAGTCTTAGCCCCGAGTGTCCCTCTCCAGGCCCAGGATCCGGTGAGCCTCCGACACCGACTTCACCAGACGAAGCTGGTCCTCCCAGCGGAAGACATGGCGGAACGGGTGGCCCCATGTATAGGACATGGCATGGACACGCAAGTGCTCTGTGATAGGTTTAAACTCCCGTCGTCGCTGTAAGGTCTGAACTGACAGGTCCTGGTATAATTGCAATTGATGGCCTCTAAAGTGTATCTGCGGGAGATTGCGTGCCCGTTGCAAGATGTTTTCTTTCAGCCCGTAGTTGTTGACACATGCCAGGATATCCGGCGGCCGGTCCCCGGCCCCGCCAGCTCGGCCCACACGATGTCCTCTATCAGGACTATCTCCTGGGACGCCTCCAGGTCCAGGACTGAGCGGAACAGCACCACCGAAGTCTCTAATGTCGTCCTTCTCTGCTCCAATCGGCGCTCCTCTAATGCGGATATTATGTCTGCGCGAGCGGTTCTCACGGTCCTCCACTGTCGTCTGAAGGAGGTCCTGATGTTCCCGTAAGCGTATAACCTCCTGCTGCAGGACCGCCACCTCCTCACCGCGGGCCGCTTCCCCATCCTCAACCTGGGTTATCCGCTCACCCAGGGAGGTAAGCTCCACCCGCAACTCCTTCACCTCATGCAATATATCTTTGCAGAGGTCCTGCAGGTCCCCGCGGAGCGATTCAAACAGAGAGGTGAGGAATCCCTTTGTGACTGGGGCCGCCTCATCTTCCGATGTCTCCCTCCTTGCCTTAGGAGACCTTGCGGCTGGCTGTTCTTCAGGTCCCCCCCCTCGGGACCAGGAGCCCCCCCCGTCTACATGTCCCTTACCGTCCTGTCCCGCTTGGACTTGGAGGTCACCATCTCCTCTACCTTCTGGCAGCTACAGCTCGGGTATTTCAGCCGGGCCTCCGCGCACCAACACCGGGCGCCGTATTCTCCTGGGCGGGCCCCTCACCAGCAGCAGTCAGCTTCCCCTCTGCAGGGCACTCCGTAGGGCCACTCCCAAAGACAGCTCGATTCTACGCCAGATAAAGGCCACCACGCGCCGCCCGCACCGCCAACCGGCGTCCAAGACCCACTGCGTCCTCACCACAGCCGAACACAGCCGTTCCAGGGGGACTTCGTCCCTCCGCCGTCCTCTCCGGAGTCTCAGTTCGCAGGGCCCAGCAGGTGGGCCCCGCCGTCTCTCCACTCGGGCGCTGGGCTCACCGGCTAGGCCCTGTCGCAGGCCTGTCTCACCAGGGAGCCTCAGATCCCACTAAGGGCACCGCCGCGCATCCGCCGCCTCCCGGTGAGCCTCCAGACTCCAGGCCCACCGCCTTAGTGCTCGGGCCCCCGGTGCCCGGCAGCTCCAGGCATCCTGTCTGGGCCTCACAGTCCCTCCCGATCGGGGTCGGGCAGCAAATCCAGGGCCTAGGCGGCGGAGCTCGGACCGACGCGTCCGCTCACGCCGCCATCTTGGCCACGCCCCACGGAGTCAATTTTAGTGTCAATGGTAGATAGACTTGAGCTCATGTCTAGCATAAGGACTTTAATATCTTTTACAGGAGTGCTGTCGCTTTCAATGTGTGCTTTCCGCTGCGCAGCATGAGGGTCCTCCCCTCCTGATTGTCTGGCACTCCTTCGAGAACCGAACATTAGCCAGGAGTGTTTGGCATCTGCTCTACCCATGTTTGGAGTGCCAAGGGAGCCATATCTAAGTTATGGTGAAATGTGTCACTACTCACACCCACTGCGGCTAGTGCCCCAAATGTACTGCTGCATCTGAAATGCAGCCGGCCCTCAGTGCACACTGCGTCGATGCACCTCCAAAGTGGTACTTCAGTGTCAAAATGGTGCTCTTTGCGCACCAGAGTGCACAGTCAGCCATGGCAGTTGCTCAGATTCACAGGGTGAGGCACCAAGAATTCCAGGCCATGCTTGCTGAGGTACTTATGGGGGCATTCATAACAGATCAGCCTTCGTCATCTGCTGCAAATCATCACATATGCTGCTTCTTCCTAGCAATATTCTGCCTGCAGCAGGGTGCAGCAGGGAGGAAAAAAACAGTGGGCCCAGACAAGCTTCTGCACTGCCTACAGACCGCAGACTGCACCCAGTCGTCCCTATCCACTCCTCCACCAGGTTCTGGTGGCTGCTGCCCACAGGGCTACCTGCCGCTAAGTCACCCTCTAGCAGGTCCGCCAGTCACGCAAAGTTTCTTTCTTCTAAAGCGCGGAGGCAGTTGGGCCCAGCGGTGTGTGTGGCACACGCCGTCCTACTCTGGCAAGCAGCTCCACCCATGCACCGGGATCAAGTCTCTCCCGCTGGAGTCGGGAGGTTATGCAGAGTGGTGCACTATCGCATTTCACAGTAATTCAACACACATGCAGAATATTTCATCAGGATATTGGCTCCAACCGACAGAGCTTTCTGAGAGTGTGACCATTTTGGTCTGTTGCTAGGCCACGTTTCCCTTCATCCTGCTTGTTGACTGCACCAAGTGGCATATGTGGGCTCTTCAGTGGATTCTGAAACCTCAGTGGGCCCAGCACCAAGAAAACCTGAAGAATTCCATCCAGGTTTCAGAGGGTACTGCACAAAACCTGCAGAAGGGTCTCCTAGACTGCCGTAAGACTGGCAGTAGGCACTTCTCCCTGTCCCACCCAGAGCTGCATCACTACTGGGTTCGGGAGGTCATCTGGTGGAGGTGGAGATCAGAGAACTCTGATCTCCATCGGAAATGTGGCTCCATGTCACTCTACTGGAGTTGCCACCCATTTGCCTGATGTTGAAGGCTTCCCTGCTGCCCATCAAGGGGAGGCTGGTGCAGCTTCTCATGGACAACACCACTGCCATATGGTACTGAAAAAAGCAGCGTGGAGTGCGGTTCTGATTCCTGTGCCAAGAGGCGCAGCACCTTTGGAGAAATCTGGATTGTCAGGACATGTCCCTGATTGTAATCCTTCTGGAGGGTTATTTGAATACCAGGACGCACAAGCTCAGCATGTGGCACCTGGCGAATCATGAATGGCAATTGCACTCCAAGATGGCACAGGGCATCTTATGACAGTGACGATAACCGTGGCTAGATATTCTTGCTACCATCAAGAAAGCATAGTGTCAAAACTTTTGCATGTTGGAGTTCCCAATAAAGCCATCTCTAGAAAATGCATTCTTGCTACAGTGGAACACAAGACTCTTTGTCTTTCTGCCTCATCCTCTCATGCCTCAGGTACTGAAGAAGATCAGGAACTACCAGGCCCAAGTCATCCTAGTGGCTCTGGACTGGGCCAGGAGAGTGTGGTGCCCAGAAAATCTGTCCATGAGCATCTGTTCTCAGATCATGCTACCACTTTGAGAATATCTTCATTTGCAACAGCAGAGCATGGTTCAGCACCTAAACTTGAGCAAGCCTCTCCTCCATGTGTGAAGATTGAGCAGCAGGAGTTCACTGTATTCAGTCTTTCTCCTGAGGTTGTGGATGTCATCCTTGTTGCCATATGCTTCTCTTCAAATTCCACTTATACCTTGCCTCGGAACATATTTATGGCATCATTTGGAGGTTGCAACACATATCCCTTAAAAGCCAAACTGTTGGATGTTTTATTGTTTGTTTTGTCTTTGACCCAGCGGGGTCTTTCAGTAGGTACTGTTAAAGATTATTTGTCAACCCTTTTTTACCTTTTTGAGTTTGCTGGACCCTACCATCCTTGATTAAACCTGTTGTGATGCAATTTATTGAAGTTTTGACACAAATGCTCCTTACAAAACTATTTGTGATTCTACAATGGGACTTTAACTTGCTCCTGGTGTTCCTCGTGTGCACCCCCATTGAGCCATTTAACAGCTTCTCAATGCATCTTCTGACTCTAAACACTGTCTTCCACTTTGCAATCACTTCAGCTTGTTGCATGAGTGAACTTCAGTAAATGTTGGTTCAACCACCATACACCACCTTTTTTCTGGACAAACTGGTGCTGAGGACTTATGCTGCCATCTTGCAAGTCGTTCATCAGTACCATGAGTGATTGTTCCCCATTCATAGTGATCAATCCATCATTCTTCCAACATTTTTCCCCCTCCTTCCCCCTTGAAAGAGGAGGAGAGACTCCATCAGCTGGACCTCAACAAGGCTTTAAGCTTCTACATTGATCACACCAAAGAACTTCAGGTGAACCACCAGCTTCTTGTGTTGCTCTGTTTGGCAAAGAAAGACGAGATAGTGCAGAAAAGGACTAGGTTTATGTGGATAATCCTCTGCATTAATACCTGATATGTATTGGCCAAACAGCAGCCTCCTGAGGCGTTTAGAGTCCATTCAAAGAGGGCTAAGGCTGCTGTCACTGTGTTGGCATGCCTGTCTTTGACATCTGTCAGGCTGCAATATGGTGTGGACATATTCACAAAGTGCTACTGCCTTAAGAGTCGGGACCTACAGGAAGGGCATTTGCCAAGTCGGTCCTTTTTGGTTTGAGCCCACTCGACAGATCCTTCACCTTTTGAATGTACTGCTTACTGCTTTAGTATCTGTTCTAAAGGTAAGGAGCCTGCGGTTAGAAATATCCATCAGAGGAATAACCTACTTACCGTTGGAAACCATCTCTCAGTGGATACTCTATCTAACTGCTGATACCTCACTGACCTCCCACCTCCCCATTGTGTGGAGTGGCTTTTTTTGCCATCTAAAAAGGTCCCAAATTTGAGTACTGGCAACTACTTTGTGCTCCATGTCCGAGGGTGTGGAAAGAGTCAATCAAGGGTTCGTGCTTATATGTGGCTTTGCTTCATAACTTCTGAGGCAGAACAATTCAGCACAGAGCTGCACAGTTAAGTTAGCTGCACATGGGAGCACTGCTGTGAAAGGTTTCTAGATCTAAACTGGTGGCTATGGTGTTTTTTAAGGATAAGGAACCTGCAGTTGGACAGAGGATCCACCAGAAAGTGTGCTACTGAAATTAGGTAATTTGTTGTTTTTGGTCATGTACATGTTTGGAGAAAAAAACAATGGGAAAATGTTTGTGTTTTCTCTTGGTATGCCTAAATGTTTCCATCATGCAGTGAGGCAGCATTTAGGGAAATTTCTCCTAAAGGACATTTTTAGTTTTAATTCTCTCAACTATAAAGCTGTTTAATTGAAGCTGAACCCTTAAATTAAAGAATTCCCTGGCTTTAATTTGAACTTGATAGCCCTGCTTTACACTTGAAAATGCAACAACAAAATGAAGCATACTTGGAGCGACCAGGATACACCCTCTTCTCATGGGTTAGCATAGAGTACCAGAGCCTATCTGTTGGTGACAGTTTTGCACATCTTGGGCTTGATGAATGAGAAAAGCAGTATTGATTAAATAAATAAATGAGTGAGTGTCATGAAGTCAGAGTGTGTATATGGTTTATTTTAAAGACATTTCAAAATCATTTATCAGGGAGTTTTGAATCCTTTACATTTCATGATAACAATGTAATCATTGTGCACTCGCAATACAATCCAACTGTAAACCAACGCCATGTTTCCACCGTTCCCTTTCCTTCTGCATTTCCACCCTTGTCCTACTCCAAGGCCCCATGATTGACAGCTTGAACACATGTGATGTTCTGTCCCTGAAATATTTGGTAAATAAACCCCAGCTCTCAAAAGAACACAAACAGGAAATCCCATCTGGGCCCAATCAAAATGATTCTTAGATCGAATATGACCCTAAGTATACCAGTTGAGAGGGGTGTACCTTGAACCAGTCATTACCTTTCCCTTACACCTCCTGTAACCATATTTATGTGATGAAATCAGCGTTTCCGGGCCTAGCTCCACTTACTCAAGATGCAGGAACCATTCTCTATGGCTAGATCAGCAGCCACATGCCACCTGCCACCAGACATTGACAGGGTCTAACCAGGTGGCCATAGTCTAGTTTGTAGTGTGAGTCCCTGTAGAATGTTACTCTTGAGCTCCACCTTAATTCTCTTTCTTCCAAGTATCTCATCTTCTGTCATCTGATGCTGGACATTCCCCTCTTTCTCTTTGCTTTGTCTCCAGCTAATGAACGTAATGAGCAACCCCACTACCAATGTCTTCACCTTGTGTGAGGTCATCTTAAAACTGCAGTGGAAATGGGAATAGCGTCCTTTCCTTAATCTTCTGTATCTTAACCATGATTTTACAGATATCCATTCTTTTGGCTAGCATGTTTTGGAAGATGTCTTAAAAAATGTGGAATTCTCTGCCTTGAAATAAAACAGGTTTTTGTTCTCTAGCTGCTTTAATTAATTGTTCTTTGAGATTGGAGACCAGTTGCACTAATATACCTTACGGTCAGCCGTCACTCACTGTTTTGGGTCTGCATGCACTACGTGCTCTCATGATGTTGATACTAAATGATTCTTCCTCAATGAAAATTGTCCTGGACAGATTTGTAGCAATTGTCACCACATGTTCTATTTCAAGGCTCTCCTTCGCTGTTCTTCAGATGCGTGTTTGCCCGTGTGAAATGGTTATCATGAATGTCACATTTTTTTCTCAGATCCTGAATTGTAGCAGACATTTGCCTCAGCTCTTTGTAACTATCTTTAATATCACTGAGGAGCACAGGTGAGGGTGTGGTAACAGGTCATTTGCCTGAATTGCGTACATGTTTGATGTAGTCTTGGCTTTATAGTACCGGTGCCACTTGTTCATCTGCTGGCTGATTTTGGGATCACGAGGGTAGTCATAGATGGGTGAAACCTGCAGGGCAACCAGATCTTGCAGTATTTGTCTGAACAGGACTGCTATGGTGGTGTGTTGTTTAGAAACCACTGCAGCCATGTTAGTGAATCCATTATTTAAACCATTCTGGAAACCTGAAGCCTTGCTAGGCAATCCAGATTTTGATATGGACTATCATCTATCAATCTTTCTGGATCTTCCCCAGGGCTGTGGCTCCTAAACGTACAGGGAAACCCCAGGACATAAGCTCCATAGAACTTTCTGTGGTCTGCTGCCCTGGATGTTCTCCACAGTTACAGCACCACAGCCAAGAAATGGAAAATGAAGACAAAATATGCAAGATTAGCTAAGATGCTCACAGAAGCTTAGCTTAAACACTAATAACTGTGACGTCCATGCATTCAATTCCTGTGGAGAGCAGAATAAGTACAAGGAACATTGTGCAGAGCCAACTAAGAGAAAACTCGTGTACAGATAACACAGTTCATATTATCAAAGTGCCCCCTGGCGCACTTCGCTATCACAGAAGAGGCCACAGATGCCTTCACTCTCCTTCTGTAATACAGATCACACCAACACACATGTAGCTCTCTCTTTCGTGGTCTCTCCTCTCACTCTTTCTACCTCAATTGTTCCCTATATCTACCATTCCCTACATCTGCAGTTGCACCATCGTCTTTCATGGTTAAACATGCCTCGATGGCGGTGTTACACCCAGACAGGTGAGAAAGACCACTCAATGCACAAAACGGCATTCCACTGCTTCTGGGTACCAGGTTAGTGATCGCTGAAGCATCTTCGTTGACACTCACCAAGTGATGAAGTTGTTGGATCTCCTTGAAGAGTTTCACAGCAACCTTGCTATTTCTTCTTATATGTCATTCAAATACTTAGCAAAAATGGAGCTGTGTTTGTCCACACGGTCATTAAAGCAGCCTAGACGATCCGCCTTTGTGATGGGCTGCTGCTCCGTCTTTTTAGGAGCTATAGTTATGTGTTCTGCTTGAAGTTTTCAATCTTGGAAGGTCTCCTCTGCCTTTCATCCTTCTGAGTTTAATAAAATGAGGACCTACTGAGTTTCGTATAAATTGCGTTCTGATATAATTGGCGATAGAGTATATTAGGAAACTGTAATACTTTTAGAATTTTTTGTAGCTTATAGAACTAGGCATCTTTGTATGCTTTTCTACGCCTTTTTTATTATATTTGTCTGCTTCTTTTAGATGAACGTTACTTGCCCAGATCAGCATAGGAGGGCATTCTGGCATGATTGTTAAAAGCAGCCAAAATGTTGGTTTTTATCTAATAATCTCTTCTGTTCCCTAGCCAGTCTTTGAGAATCCATTTGGTATTCCACCTTCTCATTTGTTGTATGTGTTGCATACATAAACTATTCAATATTATTGTATTCTGCACATGCAAGTCTCAGGCACATAATTTGCACATCTATTCGCTTTGATGAATCACGCATAATGTACTCATGCAGACAGTGTGACTTTTTTTTAAAGTTTTCCCAATAAGGCAGCCATTTCTGCTGGGAGAAGTGGTGAGGTTTTGAGCTAACCAAGTAAAGTCTTAAATTGTTTAATAAAAAAATTACAGAAAATGCCACCCATGTCATTCTGTAGGCGTGGATGCTTCCAGGCGCAAGCTCTCGCTTAAAGAATGAAGAAACTGACAACAGGCTGCCTCCATTTTTTTTTTGCAGAATGTAATCCGTTCCATTTTGAGGACCTTCCACCACCTAAGGCAATTGTATATTTTGTGAGTATTATCTAATACTAAATCTATTGATGAACAAAATTTCAACCAGGTTTCAGAATATAAGGACGATGCCTGGTGGCCTTTGCACCCTCCAGGAAAGTAGACAGCAGGTTCCTTGTGTCGTGCAACCATAAAGTATACTACGTTGTCTCTTGCCACATTTTGTATTTTATTTTTTTATCTTCCATTTTACATGCATGGTGGCTGCGCAGTGTTTCTGGACCTCTTGCTTAATACAGTTGAACAAGTGTCTGTTGAAGGGACGCACAGAGCAACGTCCTGCTTTATTGATTTGGTGCTCCTGTTAGCCAAACATACGATCATGATGCAATGGAAGGCCATGTCGCTCTTGGGTCAGCTCCATGGCAGGTGGCAGGGCTGCAGTGGGCCGCAGCGGAATCTCCTTCTGCTCGCTATGCCACCAGATGTAAGCTAGCCTGGGGAGCAGGGTCAAGATTGATGTGCATATGGCTGGGTCCAAACTGGAGTGGCATATTGAGAAAAAAATGATGGAACTAAACCAGATCTGTGACTGGGGGTCAATGTTTGATTTGTTCCACACTCCGCACATCATCTGTCCTTTTTGCATTTGTTGCCTTAAGTGGGAAGGGTATGCCCAGACATGGGTCCTGTGCTCACTATGCCACCAGATTCAAGCTAGCCTGGCGGTGAGGGGTGATACCCCAAAACTGGTCACAGGATGCCTGTTTCTGGTCCGGGGAGGGCCTGCCCAGACACTTTGGACTAGACTGTTCCCATGCGGAGCAGGGTCAAGACTGATTTGGATATGACTGGGTCCAAGCTGGAGTGACGTGTTGTGAAGAAAAAAAAGGATGGAATTAAACCAGATCTGTGACTGGGGGTCAATGTTTGATGTGTTCCACATTCAGTCCATCATCTGTCCTTTTTGCATTTCTCCCCCCATGTGGGAAGGGTATGCCCAGAAGTGGGTCCCGTGCTCGCTATGCCACCGGTTTCAATCTAGCCTGGCTGATGAGGGGTGATATCTCAAAAAAGTCCCAGGATGCTTGTTTCAAGTCCAGGGAGGACCTGGCCTGGCAGGGTCAAAACTGATTTGCATATGACTGGGTCCAAACTGGAATGGCATGGCATGAAATGCAAAAAAAATGGATTTAACCCAGATTTGTGACTGTGGTAAATGTTGCTTTGTTCTGCATTTCTTCATCATCTGTTCTTTTTGCAGCACAATTGGCATTACACAAGGAGGAGCTGCAGGCCTTTGTCGCTGTCTAATAGCCGCAGATTGGGTAAACCTACTGCACTCCTTTCGTAGTGACCCCGACTCAGACTTGTAATCACCACCACCATGTATATTAGGTCATTCCTGTTCTTTGGGTAAGACTGTGCCCATCCTGAAGGGACACATAGCCATCTACGCACCAAAGACATTGCAACAAATGCTCTGAAGTAGGCTTTCTGTTATCTGTTAGTTTACTGTTTTCCTTATTTGATATCCCATGTTTACAGTGATGCTTTGCTATGGATCCAATGCCTTTGATTTTTTAAGGGTGACATCTGCTCCAACTGTATTCATGCAGGCAATGACATTCTTGTTTATCACTCAGAGTGACTATTTGTGTCTGTATTTTCTAAAAACTCAATAAAGACATGGGGAAAAATACAGCTGAACAAAAATGCACTATAAACAGAGCAGCCTATTGGCCTAGTCAAAGCTGGTAGCCTCAGTATCCTCCTGTGACAGACTCTTGTCTGCTGCTAAGAAGTTATTCTGCACCAGAACCCTCAATAAATGGTCTACATCCAGGGTCAAATATTGAAGTGCCTTCACCAGGCGACTGCCTCATGGGCTCACTGCATCACATTCTTCAAGGCTGATTCCCCATTTAAGTTTGTTCCACCATTGTACTGTTTCGAAAATATTGATCTACTCCCATACACATTTTCCTTTTCCGTTTACCATCCAAACATGGCATCACGCATGCTGAAACAGTAAAAGACAAAAAGGATGCAAGTGCTTTTTGTCATGTTGTCATGAATGTGCATACATGTGCGCACTCGTCAGCCACCTTTACCTTTCTAAGGTGGCCACTGCGTTACAATGCACTGGCAGCCATTCTGAGTATTACTATTTAAACATGGTTGACAGCCATGTCGAAACAATGTCAATGCAAAGAAGGTAGCGAGACCTACTGGTTTTGCCAATGCTCCCTGCTGCTGGCCTTTTGCTAGCAAGAGGTGAGACACAGAGAGCAAACATGGCTCATAGAGTCCAGTGTGCCTTATGAGCCTGGTACTCTCTTCGTGACACCTGAGATTGGGGTAACATGGTTACTGCTGTTGGCAACAAATAACAAGGCAGGGGTAGCTTCTGCTACTCCTGTCGACCCTGGATTAAGAGAGAAGGTCTAAAGCTATGAATCAGCCAGTGGAACTGTTCTCAATCGGATTGTTGAAGGTACTGTCAAGGAAGGGAGCAACATGGTTACCTGCATGGCCTCAGTTGCCCACATTAGATATACCACCTATGTTTCTCACTGACTCTAGCATTTAACAAACTATTTGCTGCTCAACATGCACTCATTCCATCAAATACAGTCTCCCCTGCCCTAGAATCCTTTCCCCAGTCCTCTATTGTTTATAATATTTCTAATATAATTTCAGTAGTGTATGCAAAACGTAAGACCTTAAAATGGTACAGTGCACATTTCCTAGCTTTCCATGTATCTGGTGTGTAAACTGATATCATTTCTGACAACAATGCAGTGCTGTTTTCTAGTGGTGAAGGGGCTTCCTTTGCGCTAACCTAATTTACAGCCTGCTCCAAGTCTCTAGAGACAAATGCACCCAGCTGGGTTAGTGTTAGGTTGCTTTTCCCTCCTCATCAATGGCAAGAAGAGGTTTTGAACGCAGCACCTATTATAATCTGATTTTCCCATAACCAGCAGACTAAAATAGTGGCATAACACTAAATCATAGGTCCCCCCTGCATGTGAGTCTCATTGGTCCTGGGCTCTATGGGGCCTCAGGAAGGACTGGGGTCTTCCTAAAGAGTTGCGGCGTCGCTGTGCCCCAAGGGCTGCAGGGGCCTGCGTTACACCCCTGGACTAAGAATCAGTGATCATGGGACCATGCAATGTCAGCCTTTTAATCAACCCACTCCAGTTTTCTAAAATGGAGAGAAGCAATGCATACTAACAGAATGGTTTTTATACTTATGTGTTTTTAAGTGTCTGCGTAGGTAAAATACCATGTCAAAAGTACAAAAGTGCAACTAACTCATGCCTAGCTGTATGAACAGCATTTTTGTTCAAATGGCAAGCTCTGGGTGAACTCTCTGGCAGTAGTTGGGTTGGCTACATGATATGGGGCAAAATTGCAGTGACAGATATACTGGTAATAAACAAAATGTGGGACATAAATGCCTGTGCAATGTTGGTGACCTCCGGGTGATACGGACAAGCACCAGGAGCATGATTTACAATCTCTCATCTGATAGATCTTTGTACGTTGTCTGAGTCATTGAGGGAGTAAACAACAATGAACAGTTTTGATTTCTGTGAAGCCCATTTGTCCACACAAGGAGGGCCAGGAATCGACAATTGACGTTATGAAGTTTATTTCCTATCAATAATCAATCCAATATATATGCATGTCATGACAATGTTTAAAAGAATCAGGATCAGAGCTGGCAAGCTGAAATATTGCAATCAGTTCAAGCTTGCAATTACATTAAGATACAAGGCAATAACAACCACATCAATACAGAAACTGAGAATTAGAGGTAAGGGTTCTATAAAAAAAAGCCCTGTTCTCCTAAATGTGAAATGATTTCAAAACCATCTAGTCAGAAACCTTAGTAGGGAGTGAGGATGGTTCAAACGAAATCTTAGGGAAATTTCAGAAATACGAGAAGGTGTCAGCATGGTGAAGGCTTCAGTAGAAGTCTTCCAGAAAAAGGGATGTATTTAGCATGAAGCACCACACTTAGAAGAATAAAGGAAGCAGAGAGGTCTGTACCCCTTGAAGTCTAAGGGAATGTGCCCTAACTTCTAACAATGCAAGCATTAATTAAATCTAGCAAAATCTTCAACATCAATGATGTCTCTTTTCTCCTCACCAGGACAAATTGGCTCCTTTTCCATCACCTGCCTTTGCAACATCACCTGAATTTCTGATCCCACAGAACTCAGACAGTTCCTGCCACCTTGAACATCCCCCGTTCCTGGTACGCAATGAATAGGAGACTACAACTGCTCATTATATCGTCACGTCTCTTGCCAAGATTTCCCTTCTCAGGCCTTACTATCAGCAGGCACATACATATAATAGTCCAGTTCTCTGGCTAACAAAGCTTTGGAGCTCACCTGCAAAACAAAGAACACACTATCCAAGCAAAATACATTTTAAGATTAAGGCCTTTATTCAGGCTAACTTTAACTAACATTGAATGTGTATTTTGAATACATGATTATGTATGCACGCACATATACTTGTCAAAATAAGTACAGAACATGAATGAAGAATATTTTTTTTTTACAAATATAACTTAATGTGTAAATATATGCACACATTAATAATGTCAAATGTAAATGCATATTTGCACAATGATGACATGTAAAAGATTGAGTCTGAATTTCGCTGCTCAAATACCCCTCACTGATGGCGATGTTAACCATCACAATATTACACATGCTACAAATGTGAATCCAGATTTTGTGAGATCAAGTCAAAGCCTTGAAGTTTTCAACAACTTTTGTCTAGTAGTTTCCAGATCAATAAAAAATCTACAATGTCTCCCATCCCTCCCCATATCCGTTCTACTTCTTTTCAGTCCCTTTGAAAGTTGTCTTTCCATCTTTGCCTTCACATATTTATATCCCTTGAAAATGATGAAAAGACATATTGCACAGATGGCAATAACAAAAAGAGTTCTCAAGACAGAACCCACTATTCCACTTCCTAGGTTTCCAAACCATATGCCAATCCTAGAAACCCCATCTCCAATTGCTTCCCAAACATCTGTAGCTTCTAATTCCTGTAAATCTCTTTTCAGCTCTGTAATGTTTTTATTGTATTTCTTAAAGTCCTCACTCTTATCAGGGATATAGGTGCAACATTGCTGGATCTTTAATATTCTGCAGACTCTGCAGTACTTTGCAAGAAGAATGTCTAGCGCAAACCAATTCTGCATAACCATGAATCTCAGAGCTATCGTTTCAGTATGTACAGCCAATAAAGAACTTGCTGTAGTTGTGGATAGGTTATCCACTATGGTGGACTGTTTTCTAATCATTAGACAACATTACACCTACATTTGGGATTACTACACCAAAATTGTCTCCCACATTTTCAGCACCACTAACACCTTGTTTAGTTCTAGATTACATTTCCCACACAGGATCCTTCAAATGTTCCACATGATAAATCTTTGGAAAAACCACACCCAATAACATATGTCATACCATCCTTTGGGCAATTTGAAATATGCACGATCCCCACGAACAAAATAAACTCTAGGAATAATAGGATCTCCTCCTCCCAAAAACAGAAGCCAAATATCTCCTTATTCGAAAAGGTGGTCACTATGACCTTTACCCATTAACTTAGTGCTAAAAAAAGATTTATTCCTACCCACCCACAATTCCTTGTGTTCCTAATCCAAAAGTAGTGTGCCCAATCCTAAACCTCGATGTTTGGCTTCTTCCTTATCCCCCCGTCCCTTATATCTCTCATCCTATCCTGTTTTTCTTCTTTCATCCATTGCCCTCTTCTTGTCTTCAATTGAATCTAAAAGTGTCTTCTCCACCTCAGTTAAAGAACATGTCAAATTGTTTCTATGGGCATAAGCCATGATCAGTGTGGTGATCAGTTTAAGGAAACTGTTTATCGTTTCCATTGTCTTAGCATGGAAATGGCAATTCTGCCAACATCAGGACAGTGCGCACTCTACGGGCGACGTAAATGCAAAAACCCAGTCCTTATGCAAGGGCATATTTCATGCATTGTGTTTCTATGCAGTATGTTAACCTTTTGCATTGCAGAGCTTTTACCTTGAAAAGTCATTAATGCTGTTTGTAATACATTGTTCATTTGCAAGTCTTGTTTGCAGGATTACAGGGTGTGGTCCTTATTCTAAGACATTCTAGAAGCCTTTCCTGCAGCATGGTTGGGTGTGGCTTGAGGGCGGGGCTTGGCTCTATATAAGGGAGCCAGCCCAGCTCCACGTGCTCACTATTCAGAGGTCCCAGTGCAGAGCAGCAGCATTTTCCTGAGCTCCTGTCCCAGAGGCCTATCAAGTCATTTCCAGGCCTGCCCTAATGAATTTGGTGATCTTCAAGCAGGGCGGTAAGGCGGAGGTCGGGTTAGGCCCCCAACTCCATTTCCAGTGACATTCGAGTTTTGGGCCTAAACATAAAACTGTGTGTGAAATTGTTTTCCTGGCATTTGACTCTTAGCATTCAGGTCGGCAGTGTTCGCGATCACTACCTGGCAATTGCATTGTGATGTTCGAATTGGTAACAGTGTGCACGATTCATTCCTGGCATTTGGCTCTTGGCATTCAGGTCGGCAGTGTGCGTCATCATTTCATGGCAATTGCATTGTGATGTTCGAATCGGCAACAGTGTGCGCAATTCATTCCTGGCAGTTAATTCTTGGCATTTAGATCGGCAGTGTGTGCGATCATTTCATGGCATTTGCATTGCGAAGTTCGAATCGGCAACAGTGTGCGTGATTCATTCCTGGCATTTAATTCTTGGCATTCAGATCGGCAGTGTGAGCGATCGTTTCATGGCCTTTGATACTTGATGTTCAAATCGTCAGCAGTGTGCGCGATTCATTTCTGGCATTTAACTCTTGAAGTATAGATCAGCAGTGTGCACGATCATTTCATGGCAATTGGTTCTTGATGTTCGAATCGGCAACAGTGTGCGCAATTCATTCCAGGCATTTAACTCTTGAATTACAGATTGGCACTGCGTGCAATCGTTTCATTCCATTTGAATCTAGATGTTCGAATCAGCAACAGTGTGCGCGATTCATTCCTGGTGTTTTAACTTTTAAAATACAGATCGGCAGAGTGTGCGATCATTTCTAGACATTGAAATCTTGATGTGCAGTTTGATTAAGGTGCATAATAATTCCTGAACATTTGAGTCTTGGAACTCTTAATCAGAATGTGACGTAGCAGTGTTATTCATAATTCTAGTACAGTTCATTCATGCAGAGAAAAACCAGGTGCTCTTTGATTTTTGTTGTAATGCAGTGATTATTCTAAGAACTATTTGGAGAGCGTTCATTGTTCAAAATATGATATGTTAATCCTGGAATGTTCATATGAAACTTTGCATAACCTTTCTTGATTTCAAGGTACCTAAATTCCTGAGGCCTAGTTATAGTGAAGCTTTAGGCCATTCATGTTTTCAGTATAAGTGTTATTTGAAACAAAGCTTATTGAAAGTCATTGTGATTAATCTTGCAATTGTGTCGTGTAACTCTTGCTTCCACAGGTCTCCTTCCCCGCTGTTCCCAACCCCAAACCCATTCCCCCATTTGGCCATTCTTTAACTCTCTGCTATATTAACTAGTGGAGTTTGGAGCTGCCAAGAGGTGGACATGTTGGGAACATGCGCAAGCCCCGATGATCTGGTCTCCTTGACAGAATAGACAGAATAGTGAGCCCACAAATTTTTAATCCTCCTGCTTTGCGCTAGGTTCTCAATATGGCCACATTGGATGAGTTAGCTAAAGTTATCACACAGCTCCAATCGGATGTAGTAGCATCCAAAGACATAGCAACCTGCTTAGCTGAGAAAGTGAGTCAGTTACAAGACCGAGTAGAAAAGAAGGAGCAAGATTCTTTGGGTGTGGGTTGGCTTGGTCCTCCTTCTCAAGGTTCAGGAGGTAATCCTCCAACTAACATTTCTCTCAACGTTCCTTCAGCCATTCCTCTGGCTCCTCCAGAGTGGTTTTCAGGTGATCCTCTGAAAGAACAATCTTTTTTGATTCAAGTAGAATTGCATTTTACCAGTTGACCAAGCACTTTCCCTGATTCCCAATCCAGGGTGGGCTTCCTGTTATCTTATCTGACTGGAGACGCGGCCACCTGGGCAATTCCTCTTGTGCGTAAAGCCAGTCCCCTGCTTTATAATTGGAGAAACTTTGTCCGTGAATTGGAAAGAGTGTTTAATCGAAGAACAGTGACTCTATCAGCAGACCGAGAACTGTTAGAATTACGACAAGGCAATCAAGATTTAGTTTCCTACTTGGCTAGTTGTAATCGGCTGATAGCAGAGACATCCTGGCCTGAAGAAAAGCAAGCAGCCTGTTCTACCAAGGACTCAAAGAAGAGCTAAAAGCCCAGATCGATCCTCAACCTACAGATTGTCAATATCTGATAAACCTTGTTTTGAGAATAGACCATCGTCTTGCAGAATGACAGGGAACACACAAAAAGACTGAGAAATATTCCTGGCGTGTTCACGAACGTAGAGAATCAAGAACTCAGAAAGAGAGTAATCATGAACCAATGGAAATTGGAACTATCAGGCGGCCTTCGACAAAAGACGAAAAAGACCTACATAGAAAGAACGGACAATGTCTTTACTGTGGGCACAAGGGCCACTTCGCCAAAGAGTGTCCAATAAAAACCAAAGAACAAACAAGGTCCTACCAAGAAAATTGCAGCAAATGTACAAACCGAGCAGGAAAACTAGATCACCCAAGATGTAAAGAAGGGTTTCTCTTGGGTATCACCATGGACCCTTCACAGTCAAGGCATCTTAAGTTAGACATCGTAGTACAAGTAAAGAAGAAATATCTTAAGAAAGCCTTAGTGGATTCTGGGGCTACTGGTAACTTTGTGGATGCACAATTGCTTCGAATACGGGGGATCCCAATACACCAAGATGAAAACACCAGAAATAATACAAGCCGTAGATGGAAAACTCTTAACTGGAGGTCCAGTGACTCTGCAGACCGTCCCTTTGTCGGTGACCTGTAATGGGGGAAATCAGAATATCAAACATGAAGAGAAAATTATCTTTGATGTCATCTATGCTCCTCAGTATGGAATCATTCTTGGAATGCCGTGGTTAAGTTATCATAACCCTGGAATCAACTGGTCAGAACGGAAAATCATATTCTCCTCCATCTTGTGTAATGAAAAATGTCTCCAGACATCAAGAGTCACAATACCTTGCAAATCTCACGTAGCAACAGCTGCTGAAAAAGATGTAATGCTGCCCTGGCAGTACTCATCCTCTCTAGTTGTATTTGATGAAAGAGAAGCATAAACCTTGGCACCTCACTCCTGGTGCTATACTCCCTAGTTGTCGTGTGTACACCTTGTCAGAACACGAAAATCAACACCTAAGAAAATACTTAGATCAATTTCTAGCTAATGGCTTTATTCGTCCTTCCAAGTCTCCTGCAGCGTCTCCTCTTTTTTTATGTCCCCAACGCTAATGGATATCTTCGAACCTGCACACACTATAGAGGATTGAACAAAACCACAGTCAAGAACAAATACCCATTACCTCTGATTCCCGTCTTGTTGGATCAAGTTAAAAAAGCAAAGATCTACACTAAGTTAGACTTAAGAGGTGCTTACCATTTAGTCAGAATAAGAGAAGGCGATGAATGGAAAACTGCCTTTAAAACCTGATATGGTGTATTTGAATACACAGCCATGCCCTTTGGACTTTGTAACGATCCAGCAGCATTTCAATTCTTTCTGAGTGACGTCCTTAAAGAGTATCTAGATCTATTTGCAATAGTCTATATCAACGATATTTTAATCTATTCAGACAATGAAGTTGAACATGTACAACATGTCAAGAAGATTCTCACAGCCCTTTGAAAACATCATCTGTATTGCAAATTAACCAAATGTGAATTCCACGTTACCACCATCGAGTTCTTAGGAGTCATCCTTACCCCTCAAGGTATGGTTATGGCACAAAGAAAAGTACAAGCGGTAGCTGATTGGCCCACTCCAAAGACTGTTCGAAATGTTCAGTGCTTCCTAGGTTTTGCAAACTTCTATTGCAGGTTCATAGATCATTTCTCTCAGGCAGTGGCACCAATCACCAAGTTGTTAAGAAAGAAAGAACCATTTGTATGGTCCCCCGAAGCTGACAGAGTCTTTTCAACCTTAAAGGAAGCCTTATCCACTGCCCCAGTCTTGACTCACCCAGACGTTGAGCGTCCATTCATAGTGGAAGCAGATGCTTCAGATGTGGCAATTGGTGCAGTGATATCACAACGCAGTAGAGATACTGGTCAACTATATCCTGTAGCCTACATGTCTCGAAAACTGAACGAAGCTGAACAAAATTATGTCATTGCAGAGAAAGAGCTTCTGGCAATCCGTTGTGCCTTCAAAGAATGGAGACACCATTTGTTAGGCGCCAAATGTACTATCACAGTATATACAGATCACCGCAATCTCCAGTTCATGAGTTCAGCTAGACTTTTGACTCCTCGGCAATTACGATGGATGCTGTTTTTTGCCGAGTTTGATTTTGTGGTAACTTTCCGTCCTGAAAAAGATAATCGCAAAGCGGATGCTTTGTCCTGTCAAGACTCTACTATGTTACCTGCGATCCAGTCTCCTAGGTCTATCATTGCTCCAGACAAGGTTCTTTGCATCATAAAAAACGAAGACTTTTTTGAAGATATCCGTAATTCCTTCATCATTGAGAAATGGCAGACATCGGCTCAAGCAGATCCCAAAATGTCAATCAAACAAGGACTACCTTTCCATGATGCCCGTTTATTTGTTCCAACTATCAAGTTGCGCAAGTTAGTATTTAATTGGTTGCATGTTATACCTACGGCAGGTCATCCAGGTATTCCTAAAACTCTTGAATTAGTCCAACGCTACTTTTGGTGGCCTACTTTGATAAAAGACTTCAAGCAGATGGTAGCTAACTGTGAAGTTCGTGCTCTCATCAAGTCAAGTCATTCAAAACCAAAAAGATTGTTACATCCTCTCCCAACTCCACTTCGACCTTGGGAGCACATCTCATTAGACTTTATTACTGGTCTACCCATTGTTCAACATCACTCAGTAATCCTCTTGGTGGTAGATAGTCGCACAAAATATGCACATTTCATTGCTTGCAAGAAATTGCCCACCTCCAGTGAACTGGCAACAATCCTTTGAAATCGAGTGTTCCAATATCACGGATTACCAAAAATGATTCTCTCTGATCGAGGTTCACAATTTGTCTCTAAATTCTGGAAAAAGTGGTACAAAACGCTTCAAATCACTTCTACACTGTCTACCAGTCATCATCCTCAAACGGATGGCCAAACTGAGAGACTAAATCAGACATTGAAACAATATCTTCGTGCTTATGCTGAGAAAGCACTTCATTCTTGGACATCGATGCTTTGGTTAGCTGAACTAGCCTACAATAACTCGTATCATACTTCCACTGGTGTCACCCCCATTTTTGGTCTGTTTGGCTATCATCCTGATACCCTGCCAATCATGATTCCACAAGAAAGTTCACTTACACCAGCCGTATCAGAGACGATTCAACAACTCCATCAAACCCATAAACAAATCCAGCAACATCTAGATAAAGCTAAACAAACGTATAAAAAGCACTATGACGAGAAACATTGTGAAGGACCCCAATATAAGCCAGGTGATATAGTGTGGCTTTCCACACGTCATATTGACTTCACGAAAAAGCATATGTTTAATCCCAAATTCATAGGTCCTTACACAGTCCTTCAGCAAATCAATCCAGTGACCTATAAACTGCGGTTACCAAAGTCACTACGTATTCATCCAGTGTTTCGTACTTCTCTCCTGAAAAAAGCTATCCAAAAAGTCCGCTCCCAACGAGCTCCAGTTCTAGTACAGGGAGAATTGGAAAACAAAGTTAAACAGGTGCTGGATTCAAAATTTAGAGGTCGTAATCTCTGGTATCTAATATCTTGGAAAGGTTACGGTCCTGAGAGCAACTCATGGGTCTCTGCATGTGACATTCATGCTCCAAGACTAGTGAGGCGTTTTCATCGCCTAAATCCAGACAAACCAGGCCCTAGAGCTGGGAGTACTGTCAATATCAGGACAGTGCGCGCTCTACGGGCGACGGAAATGCAAAAACCCAGTCATTATGCAAGGGCATCTTTCATGCACTGTGTTTCTATGCAGTATGTTAACCTTTTGCATTGCAGAGCTTTTACCTTGAAAAGTAATTAATGCTGTTTGTAATACATTGTTCATTTGCAAGTCTTGTTTGCAGGATTACGGGGTGTGGTCCTTATTCTAAGATATTCTAGAAGCCTTTCCTGCAGCATGGTTTGGTGTGGGTCGTGGGCGTGGCTTGGCTCTATATAAGGGAGCCAGCCCAGCTCCACGTGCTCACTATTCAGAGGTCCCGGTGCAGAGAAGCAGCATTTTCCTGAACTCCTGTCCCAGAGGCCTATCAAGTCATTTCCAGGCCTTCCCTCATTTATTTGGTGATCTGAAAGCAGAGCGGTAAGGCGGAGGTCGGATTAGGCCCCCAACTCTGTTTCCAGTGACATTCAAGTTTTGAGTCTAAACATAAAACCGCGTGTGCAATTGTTTTCCTGGCATTTGACTCTGGGCATTCAGGTCGGCAGTGTGTGCGATCATATCATGGCAATTGCATCGTGATGTTCGAATTGGCAACAGTGTGTGCGATTCATTCCTGGCATTTGGCTCTTGGCATTCAGGTTGGCCGTGTGCGCGATCATTTCATGGCAATTGCATTGTGATGTTCGAATCGGCAAATCAAAAAACCAGAAGTACACAGTCCCAGGCAATAGATTCTGTACAGATGTATACAGTGAGCAATAGAGCCTGTGAGTCTGCTCTTCTTAGAACAAGAGCCCTCACTCACCAATTGGTGACATGCTTCATCATCAGGCTTTTGCTCCTCGTCAGGCTGGCACTGCAATGCCTGACGGGCCCTTCTTGGGGGCTCTTTGCCAGAGATCTTTTGAGTGTAAAAATGCCGGTAGCTGAGTGCTAGTATGTGGGATTGGTATATGAATGTGCAAGGATAAAAATGTCTAGAGGTCTGAAAACATCATATTTAATCAACCCAGACCCCTGTCATGGGTAAGGATTAGAAATAATGTCTAGTCCAACCTCAAAGACAAAAACTAACAGTCCCTAAATTGGGGGAGTATGGAAAACTAGAGTACAGGAATAACTATACTTCTATCATAAATACCGCCGAGGTCGAAATGAGGGCCTTAGTCCCTTGTAATAGTCAAGACCCATGTCATCCATAATGTTCACAAGTACATTTGCAGGTAGAGCAGGCAGTCTCATGGCTCTCCCCATGATTATCTCATTAGGTGACAATCCTGTTTTTCTGTCAGGAACACTGCGAAGACTCATCAGCACAAAAGGCAAAGGCCCTCATTTCGACCTCGGCGGTCTTTTTCAAAGACCGCTGAGGAACCGCCGTGCTGAAGACCGCCAGTGCAGGCGGTTTTCGGCGCGGCGTATTATGACTGCTGGCAGCCCTCCGTCCTTTTTGGGACGGAGAGCTGCCAGCAGCCATACTGGTGGTCCGCGTGGAAGTGGAGATTGCTCCACCTCTACCGCCCCGTCATCAGAACACCGCCCATCGAATCACATCCCATGATTCGGTGTGTTGGTGTTCTGGTGACGGGGTGCTGGCGGCGGAGCAGCCCCCATGGATACTGTCTCCTCCCAGAGGATCAACGTGCAAGGTAAGTTGATCGTCCGTTAGGGGAGAGGGGTGTTGTGTGCGTGCATGGGGATGTGAGTATGTAGAGGGGGTGTGTGAGTGCATGTATGCATGCGGGGGTGTTGTGTGTATGGGAAATGTGTGCGGGTCGGTCTGTGTGCATGTCTGTATGTGTGCGGGTATGTGTTGTTGCAATGTATGTGTACGTGTAGGGGTGTGTGTCTGTGCATGTTGGGGGTGGGGTGAAGAGGGGGTGTGTGCCTGTGCATGTTGGGGGTAGGTGTGGGTAGGGGGGTCCTGCCACCTTTGGGGGGTGGCAGGGAGTTGGGAGTGTGAGGGGGGGACTAGGGTTCTCCCCCAATAGGGGTGGGGGAGACCCCTATTAGTGCCAGGGAAGGAATTCCCTGGCACTGATAGTGCCTATCGCCTATCGTTTCAAACCACCCGAAATCCATGGCGGTATTCAGGGTTGTGATACGGCCAGTGGTCTGGTGACGGCTGCTGTGCTGGAGACCGAAGTCTCCAGCCCAGCGGTCGGAGTGGAGAAGTGGCAGATGACCATGGCAGTAACCACCATGGTCATGATTCCATTTTGTTTTCCGCCGGCCTGTTGGCGGTATTACCGCCACTTCTCCCCCGTCCGCCAGGGTTGTAATGAGGGCTAAAGTGTCTGGCCACTTCAAAGATTTTGAGGCACACATTTTGGTCAATCTGGCTTTGAACACCCCATTCATCTGCCAGAAGCCTCCGGTCAATAACTGCAATGTAGTCTCTGCTCCACATGTAACGCTACACACATTTTCAGAACCTCATTATTGAAATTAGTCCCTCGGTCTGACAAAGTCAAGAAACCGAACTTAGGCATCAGCTCCCTCAACAACAATTTCGCTACAGTGAGATCGTCATTTCTCCTGATTGGGTAGGCCTCCATCCAACATGAGAAGATACACACAGTCACCAGTACATATCTCAGCCCGTTGCACACTGTCATTTCGATGACGTCCATCTGTATTCTGTTGAATTGCCCTCCTAATCTTCCAATATGGCTCAATGTCACTGGAGTTCTTTTCCCTACGTCCATCTTTTGACACACAACACATTTGTGGTACAATTCTTCAGTCACCAGTCTGAATCGTGGCTTAAACCAACATTGTTTGAATAACCTCACCATGGCACACCTCACAAAATGTGCTGGTCCATCGAAATGTCTTGCCATTGAGGATAGCCTGATATTGGCCAACATCGGTCTGCCCTCTACAGAAACCCATACATCATCATCTCCTTTCTCACATTGTGTTCTGACACAACTCTTTTGTTCGGCCTCTGACACTGCCTTAAGCAATCTCTTTACTTACTCCCAGGGATCAGTCGTTGACAACAAAAGGTTATAGTTGGTCTCACCTTCAGATTCATTCATGTACTCATCATTGAAGGTTTTTGACCCATATGCACAATCAAGGGCGACCTCATCAGCACAACAGTTGCCCACTAACACATAATCTTCAACACTGCGATGAGCAGAGCACTTCACAACCGCAGTTTGTGCAGGCAGCTGTAGTGCTTCAAACAATCTTGGAATGTATTCCCCCATTGCAAATCAGTGAGCAAGATGATGTCATAAATCCTCTTTGTAACCATAACTGCCAGATGTCATGAATGGCACCAGAGCCATACTGACTATCTGGCCAGAGACACAGCAAGCTCTAGTAATAGCTACCAATTCAGCTACTTGTGCAGAAAATACCCCTTGAAACCAGGAAGCTTCGGCTATTCCCAAGACTGTACTGACTGCATATGCAGCTCTCAAGCTCCCCTCATTGTCCCATAGGCAAGACTCGTCCACAAACAGTATGTAATCAGGCTCTACGAGGGGCTCATCTCGTATATCTTCTCTCGGTTTGGTGCATAGTTTAGTGATATCAAGGCAATCATGCACAACTCCCCATCATTTTCATTCTCTGGAAGAGGAATAAGGGTGGCAGTATTCAATGTTGCACACCTCTAATGGGTGGCATTATCTGTCGCAAATATATAATCTGCTCATACTTTGTTAAGCCATTGTAAGATATTGAGTTCAAGTACGTGTAGGAGACTGGGCTGTTTTTGCAGTAGTACACCCCACTTTTTGCCTGGCATTTGCTGCAACATTCACGGCAGTGCATTTGGTTCCTGCCAACCAGGTCCCAAGTGCCAGTGTTCTGACCTCAAAAATGCACAATTGTTTCTTCAATTGGCAATACCTTTGGCACACCTGTATGTCCCCACTAAATGGTGCCCCAGGTACCCAGGGCATGGGTACCAAAGAGGGTCCTAAAGGGCTGCAGCATGTATTGTGCCACACTACGGACCTCTCACCTACCTCATGCAGATTGCCATTGCAGGCTATATGTCTTGGTGCAGCTAAAAGTGAAAACATGACATGGCACACAGCCTGTGTGCAATGCCCACTAATACTGCATGCAATATATGTAAGTCAACTCTACAACAGGCCTCCCAGCCCTAAGGCAGGGTGCATTACATTAAATGTGAGGACATATTTGAAAGAGCAGCTATGCCCCTGGTATGTCTTTGTCAACTCTTAGACATAGTAAGTGATTAGGGAAGCCATTTTAGTACATGTGCTGGCTACTGGTCAGTACTAACTCCTGAGCTACATGATGGCTTTACTGAAAATAGGGATGTTTGGTATCAAGCATCTCAAAATAATAAACCCTCACTAATTCCAGTGATTGATTTGTTAATACTTGCACCGGGAGGGCACATTAGAGGTGCCCCTTGAAAAACCTACCAACTACTAGTGTGCTGGCTGGCTGGTCTTACCCAGCCTGCAACCAACAGACAAGTTTCTGATCCCCAAGGGGGAGAGCCTCCATTCTCTAGTGGTCAGGTGCAAAGCCTGCTCTGGCAGGGATGTTACGCACTCCTTCTAACAGGGTGGCCTGCAAATTAGCATTCCAAGGCAGGAGGCTTCAAAGAGCCCAACGCCTTTGGTACACAAATCTGTCTTCCCTCAGAGGTGAGGAGACACCAGCCCTCCTGACCCAGGGCCCCTTTGGTGCCTGAACAGGTGGGAAAATTAGTAGTCAGAAAGGCCTCTCCACCTTCAGGCCAGTCCCACCCTTAAGGTGAGCTACCTGATGTGGACACAGAATTTGAAAGTCTGCCATCTTGGTGGTGACAGAACTAGGAACTCTGGGACAGGGTTATGCCCACTTCCTGCAGGAAGTGTTCATATAGGCGGCATAGTGACCCGAGTGGTAAGTAGCCCCTTGACTACTACCCTACACTCCCTTAACAGCCCTAAATACAGTAGTTAAGGGAGCCCCTGGCACCAGAAAATCAGATTCACTGGACTAAAGAAAAAGAAGGACCCAAAGAGCTGTGAAAAGCAAGAACTGAGGCGCTGCAACTGACTTGGCCCCAACCTCACCGGCCTGCCTGCTGTCTTCGACATTTGTGCAAAGATGACTTGTCCTGCAGCTGTTCTGCCTCCAAAAGGCCTGGGAGGACTGCCAGCACTTCAAGAAGTAACAAGGATCTTCCATGGAGTAGTGGAGCTAGATCCCTGCACCCTGTAGGCAACAAAGAAGAACTTTGAGGACATTGGACTGCCAAAAACCCGACACCAGAAAGCACTACTGCAGGCATGCTCTCTAGCCAGAGTTGAAGTGGGCCAATGGTGCCAGTGTGGTCCCCAGACCCTTCAGAGGTGAAGCCCACCTTAGGATTGCCTGACAGTAGACATCCCATCCTGCAGGCCCCTTCCAACTGCAAGTTTCCCCTGAACCGGAACCCTATGCCAAAAGACACCACTGCACCTGATCTTCACAGCCCGAGGAGAAGTGAGCCAATGGCATCCTTACGTGCCCAAGGATCTCAAGGGTTAAGCTCCCCCTGTGGCCTCCCCCAAACTGGCTCTCCAGTTCCTGCTTGCATCCACTTTCTAACCGTACAGACCTCCTTTGAAGTGAAAGGAAAACCCAACACCGTAACACACCTCTACACCCAGACACCCCAAAGCCCTATGATGTGACCTGTTGGCATGGCCTTGGACCTTGTCTCATACTCACTTTGAGTCCAGAAGAACAGTACTGTAAGTTGTTGCCAAGTACACGTATGCAGTATATGTCCCTTTTCCCATAAAATAACATTAGGGCACCTGATTCTGAAAAGCACCTCTGCACCCGGAAGCCCCAGTGCCTCCTGAAGTGACCTGTTGGTGTTGCCTTGGACTTTGCTCTATACTTACCTTAACTCCAGAAGAACAATCCTGTAAGTCGTTGCTAGGTGCCAGAATGCAGTAAATGTTCCTTTTCTAATACAACAATATTAGGGTACCCAACACTGAAAAGCATCCCTGCACCTGGATGCCCCAGTGCCTCCTGAGGTGACCTGTTGGTGCTGCCTTGGACCCTGCCCCATAATCACCTTATGTCCAGAAGATTGGCCCTATAAGTTTCTGTAATATACCTGTATGCAGGATTGTGAAGATCCTGGTGCCTAAAATTATATAAAGATGCGCTTTTTGTTAATTGGGTGTGGATCTCCTTATTAAGTCATGTGTATCATTTATTAACTGTGTGCATGCCGCAAATGTCTAACAGTCCTCTTGGGAAAGCCTAAGGCTGCTCAACCACCCTACCCCCAAAGAGAGCATCTTGGGATTGCTAGAGCAAGCCTCTATTTATCCACTTATAATGGAACCCCTGGACTCTTTGCATGGTATTTCTTATTTCAGTAAACCATATAAAGAGACAGCTTCCTACAGTACATGTGAACAATATCTCAACTGAACGTGGCACAAGATCAATTAGAATATTTGCCATCACAATGCTTTCATAACATTCTATGCTGACACCAATTGCTGCCATGGCTTTAAGACATCTGGGCAGACCTGTGAGTACAGGTTCAAGAGTTCAAGAGCAGCAGCGAAGTATGCCACAGGGTGTCTCACATTTCAGTGCATCTGTGTAAGCATTGAGAGAGTGCAGCCCTCCCTCTCATTGCAGAGAAGAGTAATAGCTTTATTGTAACCAGGCATTCCTAGTGTTGGGGCACAATATAGACTTTTACAGCTTTAGGAAGGCAACTAAGCAGTGGTTATCCATAGTATCAGACCGGACACATCCTTAGTGTTAGCCTCTTTAAAGGCTTGGCCACTAGGGAAAGGTTGGGTATCCACTGGGGACAGTAGCCCACCATTCCCAAAAAACATCCTGACTTCTCTCTAGGTGGTTGGTGGATTCATTTTAAGAATCACTGTTAGTCTTTCTTGTGACACCTTCCTTGCTCCTTTCTCAATGTGATGTCCGAAACACAAAACGTCCCAATGCAATGGTGTCTCATTTGCAAGCTTCTTGAGTATTAGACACAACTAACAGGTCATTGGTGTACTGAATTAGAACAAAAATACAGGGCATGATCAAAGCCTCAAGATGTTTTTTGAGGATCTGGTTGAAGATCGAGGTACTCTCTGTATACCCTTGTGGGACTCGGCCCCATGCCAAAACATGGTTCTGGAAACAAAAAACAAAGAGATAGCGGCTCCACTCATGGAAAAGAAAAAAGAAAAATGCCTCACACAGATCCACTCTGCCTCACAAGGAATTTGAAACAAAATACCAGCTGGATTCGGTACCACAGGACATCAGGTACTAACAATGTTGTTAACCCTTCTCAGTTCCTGCACTGTGCAGTATTTACAGCTAGGTTTCTGTAAGTCCATAACGGGTGAATTGCATGGACTCCCCATTATCTCCTTCAAAATGCCTTGCTGTATCATTGACTTGATCACCTGAGTAATCCCAGCAATTGTTTCAGGGGACAGATTGTATTGTGGGGTTCTTGGATATTCAACATTGGGTTTTACTTCTATGCAAACAGGCTCAACTCCTTTTAGGAGACCAATGTATTTTCCTGAAAAGTCCCAGACCTCAGGCTTCACCGTATCTCTAAGATCTGGTGGTTAATCCTCAGATGTCATATACAGGATAAACTCAATCTCTGGTATTTGCCCCATCATTTTAAAGCCTAGTTCCTCGTCATGTGTCTGGAACTTGACTCATTTCGGTGTGCAATAGATAGTGCAATTTAGCTTGCACAAAAAAATTACATCCTAGTAGACTCACAGGACTCGGATCACACACCACAAACTGGTGATTCTCCTCAAAGGACCCTATTTTATTAGGTACTTCTTCTGTTACAGGGTTTGCCATTTGCTTATTTGTGACTTCTACAACTTGTATTCTTTTACCTTAGAGGGGTGGGTTTGGAATCGCCACTGGTCTAACAGTAGGGCTTGTAGCACCAGTATCAATCAAAAATGATACTGAGTGGCCATTTATCTCACCTTCTACGAATGGAGCACTCTGGTCTACCACTAAGGCTGGTCCAACGATGCAATCTTCCTCCCCTCTCATGCACCTTCAATGTGACTGATCAGAGATGTAGCCCTCAAACGCACCAAACATGGAAAACTGCTGAAACAGGTTCTGATTCTGGAAGAACTTTGATTTAAATTTGGGACTTGATCTGAGTTAAATCGGATAGCATTTGCATTTTGCTGCAGCATCGAAGCTTGTGAAACCTACATCACTGGGGATTGGGACAAAATAGGAATTTAGCATTCTCGGTCTTAGTATATTCTGTGGCTGTACAAGATTACTACTCAGGGCTATACTAACCCTGAATTCTGAACCTGATTCTCATTCATTACTCTTTTGGGATTTAGATGACATTACCTCTTCCAATGGCCTAACTTGTTAATAATGACAACGATTTTCAAATTTGCCACATCAATGCCAGTGTTTGGGTCAATCGGAACAAAACTACCTCTACCTTGTTGCGGGAATCTATTTCCACCTTCCATCATAGGAATTCCCTGCTGATACACTCCTTGCATAGAACCAAAATTTTCTTCAAAAGGATGACTCTGACTTCCTCCCTGTACAGCCTTTATTTGTGTCACCATCAACTTCTCCTTCAAACACTTCTGCTTTATATCCAGTTCCTCACTACAATAATTTGCATACCTCAGGGTTTCAGCTACTGACTTATTCCTGTCACAAACTCGGACACACAATTTCCCATGTCTTTAGCTTCAATATTCTCCATTCCACTGTGCTGCTTAAACACCTGCAACAATCTCTCATAGTAAGCATGCACCAACTCTTTGGGCTCTTGAGTTATCCCGTCAATCTTAACCTGTTTGATACTTTTTCATCACCAGTGGTGAAGGGGCATTTGTTATCTCGTTTCTCTGGAGTTCCACTTCTGGCCACTCCACAGCCAGCTTGCACTGTGCCCACAAGTCACTTGTTACCACAGTGTCAAAGAAGGTGTTCAAATCGACCCACAAGACTTGCAAATTCTTGACAAATTGATCAACCTGTTTATGCCATTCCACAGTTTTTTTTCTCAATTTTTGAAAATCATTAGTGAATACTGCAACATCACTCCTACTCCGAAGACACGTGGACATAACCTCTACAGGGCACTTCTCTCAGTGGAAAAGTAGAAGCATCCTCTCCATCCCGAAAAGACAGAGGTTGCTCTTTCTTTGGCTTCTTTTGTTCTTTCTTTTTCTTCCTTCTACTTTACCAGTTATCCAACTCACTCCATTTTTTATGCTCCCAATTAACGTCTTAATTTGCATTTTCATTCCTGATGTTCTCATAATGTAAATGACATTCTCCTCAAAACACACATGACAGCTTTTTTGCAATGACTTTGTTCAGTTTAAATCTATCTCATAATTTTGGGCTAATTTAGATAATTTACCATGAGCTTATCCTTCACATTTAGTAACGTCTTTACACGTGAATACAAGTTCATTCTCTTGATAGGTATCTAATCAGGAAAGATCAAGGTTTATTTGTATTATCTCATCTAATTCTAGCTCTAGCTTGACCACACCCTCTGCATTTCCCCTCATAGAGACTGAATTATTGCTCTACCTGATCCTGAATCTTCACTTTCTCTTGGGGACCCATTGTAGAATCTAATCAAATCATGTACGACTCAGGAATCTATACCATTCTTTACTACAGGTGTATTGTACTCTATCCTTTCTCTGGAACTATTGTTGGTAACACCCTGAAGTGAATCCCAAATAGACATGTTAGAATTTTGTGATCTTGGAGTGGACTGTCCTACAGAAGTAAATCCTGTCTGATTGATGGTTGATGCTGGAGAGACAACACAAGGGGTCTTCATCTGAATTGGAACTAAATGAATTCCCCCCATTCCTGGGACCACAGACGTATAAGCTGACATATCTACTCCAGTAGGGACTATCAAAATATGTGTCATGGTTCCTGCTAAATCAGGTTTATACAATGGAACTGCGAGGCCAATAGTGATCAGAACAGCGATCACGTCTTGGGTAATGGGAACTGTGGAGCTGATAGCGGCACTAAACCCTGAAAACTCTGCTGTCAGGTTCTGACTTGTGTTTATTGGAGCAGTAGGTATTCCAGAGTTTACAATGGCAATTGCACCATTCATTCCTTCAGTTTGGGCCACATTATATGGAGGTGGGCTTGCTGATAATAACACATCTAAAATCTAAAAGATCATCGCTAGAATCACTATCACTGTCTTTGCCTGAACTTTGTGGGTTTCCTGTCTTTTTCCTTTTTTTTCTTCCCTTTATTTTCTTTCTTTTTCTCAAGTTATTCACCCATCAATGCAGGGTACAATCTAGCTTCCTCTATCATATCAGTACTCCACTGCTTCTGTCCTGCATCCCATCTAGCATCGGCACAGCTACGCACTGCCTTTCTAACTCTTCCTTGATATTTTTCCCTTTTCCTAACATGAGCTGTGTGCTCCCAAGCATTAAGTGCTTAAAACTGTGCAGGTCTAGGTAGTGGTTTCATTTCATACAATACCCTTCTGAAATTGACAATGCTGTTCAAATGAAATGTTCCATAGCATGGAAACATCAATGAATCTTCCTTCTCTGTGATCTTATCCTATTGACTCAGACAAATACATGTGTGAAGCCCTATATTTATGACCATATATTGACCTGGTGTATCTTCCTGGTGTATCTTCATGTAGTACCTCTTCTCCCTCCTGAACAGGTGTTCTCACATCTCCTCTAATCAAATTTCGTATAGCCTTGAAGAATTAAATTTTCCAACAATTGTGTCAACAATCACAAATAGAATTTCAATTTCAACCAGGAAATAATTTATTTTCACCCACAATTCTGTTGTATTTAAACCCCAATAGCAGAGCAGCACTCTATGATGTAGTCAACCTATAACAGCACAGCACCAATGCCAACCATCGAATCTCAGCATGACACAATGTGATGTTTTTCTCACTCCTCGCAGCGGCTCACCCTCCTTTACAATTTTTTCCAAACTTCGCAATAAAAGCACAACAGTGCCAAGTAAAATGCAACAACTTTGTCTGCTCCACGAAAGAATCAATAGTATTCAAGCAAACAAGAAATAGTCTGGAGCAATACTTTCCGGCCTACTCTGACTCACACTTGAGCAAAATCTCAAACAGCAGAAAATCACCCAGTTTATTGTAGCTTTACCCCTGTGCAAAGGATTCACCACACCAACCATGCCTTGCTCTCACACAAAGGTATTTGTCCTTATCTCAACCGTGCAGCCGACGGCACCCCACGACTAACACCATCAAACATAGCAGACAATTACAACACAGTGTCTTCTACACTAATAACGTATTAGTATCCCCGGATCTTGGCTACGACGAGCCCAATAACCACTTCAACTTCTTTGCATTAAGTGATTTTTATCCACACAACAACTTGAAACATCTCTGCATCACACCACACAATCTCAGCAAAACACTGCAAGTTAGGAGTAAGCAATCACAAGGTGCAACCCTATTGATACTCACTCCTCTGCTGTTACAACTTCATTCCAAATTTCTGGAATACTGCTCCTCCTCCGAATTGGGATATAGGCTTTAAGATCAGGAATAGACTTGGGCAAGACTGGGCTCTCATAGAGATACAATGACTCCCTCTGTCTCAATAACTGAACCATCCAACATGCTACCATTTGAGAGCATGCAGGAGCATGATTTACAATCTCTTATCTAATGGATCTTTTTAAGTTGACTGAGTCATCGAGGTAGTTAACAAGTTTATTTCCAAGTAATCAAATATATATGCATGTCATGAAAATGTTAAAAGATACAGGATTAGAAATGGCAAGCTGACAGATCACAATCTCATCAGATGAAGATACAAGACAATAACAACCACAGCAATACAAAAACTGAGAATTAGAAATAGGTGTTCCCTAAAGAAACCCCTGCTCCCTCTTCTAAACTTCAAATGATTCTAAAATCATCTAAGTAGGGAATGAGGAAGGTTCAAATAAAATCTTAGGGAAATTCGGAAATACAAGAAGGTGTCAGCATAGTGAAGGCTTCAGTAAAAGTCTTTCAGAAAAAGAGATGTGTTTAGCATGAAGCTTCAGACATAGAAGAATAAAGAAAGGAGAGAGGTATGTACTCTCAAAGTCAAGGGGAATCTGTCTTAACTTCTAAAAGCAGAAGTATTAATTAAATCAAACAAAACCTTCAACATCAATGGTATCACTTTTCTCCCCACCAGGAACCATTCAGCTCCTTTTCTGTTGTGTGCCTGTGCAACATCACTTGAATTTTTCATCCCAAAGAACTTGGACAATTACTGCAACCTTGAACAACCCCCATTCCTATTACGCAATGAATAGGAGACTTCAGCTGCTAATTAGATCTTCATATCTCTTGCCATGATTCATGATCTCTGTTCAGACATTATTATCAGCAAACTAATACATATAGCAATACTCCTTTTCTCTAGCTAACCAAGCCTTGAAACACACCTGCAAAAGAAAGAACACACTATCCAAGCAAAATATATTTTAAAATTAAGGCCTTTAGTCAGGCTATCATTAACCAACACTGAATGTGCATTTACATTTAAAATATGTGATTATATATGCACGCACATATACTTGTAAAAATAAATGTGGAACATGAATGAAGAATACGTTTTCTTCTACACATTCAACTTAATGTATAAAACATGAATAATGAATACACGTTAGCATTTTAAATTACCACTAGTGCGCACGGTTATAAAGCTTCAGTCTTTCATGGTTACATTTCGTTAATGAATTTAATTATGCACACATGTTAATTTTATTAAGGCACACAGTAAATACAATGTCAAACATTAATGTGTATTTGCGCAATGATGATGTGTAAAGAATGGAGTCTGAATTGAGCTGCTCCACCAGACAAAATGTCAAAATGCCTCCAGGAAGCACTTTATACTGTACAACGTCACTTCATTACTGTTTTGAGGCAAAGGCCTTTAGTGGGATATGAGGCACAGGGGCCCAGTTGGAAAATGCATGATTGGCAGGTCTGGAAACTAAAGCTTTGGCCCAAGGCCTCAATGGCATGAACATTAAGGCAGAGTTCTTGGGGGCTGCCTTGGTTCTGCTAGCCCTCTCTCCAATTACAAACTACTTTGATGAACTAGCTGTAAATATGTCCTGGTCTCAAATGCCATCTTATTCTAGAACCACTGCCTGTACGTTCCACACTCTGCATAGTGCTTTTTCAGCACTCTGAAACTACTGCACAGGAACACGCAGTATAACACAAGTCATTTGTGGTTTTACGTTTTAACTTGGATATCTTAGAGGACTTACTGTGCTTCTATCATTTCTTCATGCTGGGTCTGTGGGAGTGCAAATACAGCTGAACAAGTATGCACGAAGAATAGTGAGGCCCATTACCCCCCTCCCATGTCTAGTCCAAGTTGGTGGTCTCATCATCCTCCTGTGACAGAGCCATGTCTGCTGCCAACAAGTCACTCTGTACCAGAACCCTCAATAAATTATCTACATCCATGGTCAGATATCCCAGTGCCTTCACCAGGCGACTGCCTAATGGGCTGACTGCATCAAATCCTTCAGGGCCAATCCCCTATTGATTTAAGCATGTTACACTATTGTATAGTTTCCAATATGTTGATTGATACAAATATTGGGTCAAAAATATTGTGAAGTGTAGAATATCATGCAACAGAATATAGAAGGTCAGAATATAGTTTGTAAGAACTTTATATCATGCTTTAAGTATAGTTGTACATACTATCTTTTTTTACTCTTTTGGTTGTGTTTTATTAGTTTTTGTTATGTTATTATTCTAATGTTGAGTAGGTCTATTTATTTTTAAACTAATTCATTTTTTTTAGTTTGGTAATATATTTAGAGAGTTCTATGTTATTTTCTTTTCATTGATTTATTGATTGGTTGTTGGTTTTGTATCGGAGAAGGGGGGCTGTTTATATTTATTTGCTATTTGTTTATAGATATTGTATTTATTTTATAGCTTTTACTTTGAAAATGTGATTAATTATGAAAGTGATGTTAATGTTTAGGTATTCAGTAGTTAAAAAAAAAAACTAAATGTTATTAACTTTGCTGATTACATGGTTAGTTAGATAATTTCTTTTGCATATTATTTAATTGTGAATATGTATTGCTAATTCTTTCTAGTAACCATTTTTATAGTTTTTGTGGGATTTTTAGATTAATAGGGTGGGAAGGGATTTAAATACATATTTAAAATGTTTTTAATTTGTAAAATGCTTTAATGGTGTTTATTATATTTTTAATTGTTAATTTCGTAATTGTAGTTATTAATAATTATCTAAATGATGAATGTTACAATAATATATATATATTACATTGTTAAAATCTATTTTCTGTTCATTCATTGTATCTATCTATGTATATATATATATATGTGTGTGTACCAAAAAGAGTTGTCCTGATCAAAAGTGCACTCACAACAGGTCATTCTGAAATGTAGCAAAGTCAGCACATAGAACTGCTCCTTTATGCAATGGTGCTGCCTTCACAGCTGGACAGGCTGTTTAATTTGTACCAAAAAGGTTATATATGTTACAGTCAGGAAAGTAACAATGATTTAAATGTTGTACTACATAAATTGGAGAAATTGAGCAAAGCCGAAATATCTAAATGGTGGGATGCTACATCTTTGCAAAATTATGTCGATCAACAAATGGTCCCAAGGGGCCTGCGTATTTTTATCACACCATCATATGAGACACCCAATCCAGAGATGCTATAGGAATGGGCAGAAAATTCTGCTTTGAGCTCTAGACGTATGCTTCAGATACTTATAAAATATGCGTGGCAGGACCGGAAAACCCTATTAGGGGATATTAAGAGAATAAAAGACGATTTGGATTCACGGTCTGAGAAGGATATGATATCCAAATTTATGGAGACAATGAACACCAGATTGAAGAAATATGAGGAGGAAATTAAAATAAAAAAACAACTAAAATTACATAGAGATATAGGGGATTATGAAAGCGGAAGAATTCTGACTTTCAACAGAAAATATGATCATTTATACAAGTCATCCCCTGTCCGACTCCCTATGATGGAGAGACAATCTTCTGTGGAAACTGATGTAGAAAGTGCAAAGGAATCTGATATCCCCAGTTCTACTGAGAGTGAGAAGTCTATTGAAGAAGTCACCAACAAACCAGCAACTTTTTTAGACGAATATCGCCTGCTGCAACGCGGCAGGCAAATATCCAAGAACCAACAAGGACTAAGTTCCAATTACAAAGGCAGGACATCAGGCCGAAGAGGAAGACGAGGCGGAATCAGAAGAGGCGAGAGAGAGTCAGAAATCGTAACAAAAACAAATTTCGATATGGGGCAAGTAGGAAAAACAACAAAAAGCTCCAACCCACAAACATAATGGATGAAAATATGGTGAATAAAACTATTGTGAATTTATCTAACTTTGTGCTATCTGAGAGTGATAAATCTACATTATGTTTAGGCCTCTCTTTCTGCCCTATACAACGTTTTAATTATGCCGAGACAAGGATTGACTTTTTTAAATTTATTAGGAAACTGAAGTTGAGAAAATGGTTCAAACAAAAGAATTCCCCTGATGTGGGTGTTGAGGGCTCTCATAGGGATGTTTCCCATGATGTGCTCAATATCAGTGATGTTAATTCTTTGATTGCATTGTATGAATTAGAGAATGACGTTGTTGACTCCACTACAACTAGAAGTGTTTACCAAATTCTTGATGATCTAAATATTACGTATGATCTATCTGTTCCCACTGGCTTTAAGCCCAGATCTACATTCTTTCCTATTATGAACCACGATAACATTGATACATTCTACGATTTGGTGGTTAAAGATTTGACACAATTTCACCATAAAACATGGTTTAAATCTAAATGTAATTACAATCTAACTCAATCCCAAAAGAAATTTATTACATCTCTGGCAAGTGATGCAGACACAATTGTCTGCCCGGCTGATAAAGGTGGCAATATTGTACTTATGGAAAAACAGAAGTACATTGATGAAGTTATGTGTCAACTCAATAACACCCATTTTTATAAAGTTACCACCAAAGAAGTATATACTAACAGTATTGTGGGGATTTGGCAGTTGCTTATGGAATGGAAAGATAAGGGCTTACTACTATGGGAAGAATATTGTTTTCTAAAAAGAGATTTTCCCAAACTACCGGTGCTGTATATTCTTCCCAAGATTCATAAAAATAGGACCAATCCACCAGGAAGACCTATCGTATCTTCTTGTGGTAGTGTTTTGGAAAATGTCTCTAAATATGTTGACCACTTTCTGAGGGAATTTGTTGTCAATCTTCCCTCTTATGTTCGTGACACTAAGGATTTTCTTGGGAAACTTGAGGGCATTGTATGGGAAGATGATTTCTTGTTGATAACCTTGGATGTCAATTCCTTGTATACTATTATCGACCATGAAAAAGGCATTGCAGCCTGTAGACATTTCTTAGATGCCAGATGACTGAAATATCTGGCACACACTGGAATGATAATAGACATGATAAGATATTGCCTGATGAACAACTTTTTCTTGTTTAATGGGGTCCTTTACCAACAAATCCTTGGGACTGCGATGGGCACCTGCTTTGCTCCGAGTTTTGCCTGCCTGTTTTTAGGCTGGTGGGAAGAGAATATTTTTAAAGATGAAGAAAAATATCCACAAACCAGTCAGGCAATTCTATGGCTAAGATATATTGATGACCTTTTCATTATTTGGAAAGGTTCTGAGGAAGAAGCTTCCCACTTTGTTCGTAAATTAAACAACAATGATTTGAATATAGGTTTGACATACAAAATGAGTAGGTCTTCTATTGAGTTTCTGGATACATTGATAAAGACTGATGTAAATAAGGTTAATACTGAACTCTTTCGAAAGTGCACAGCAGGTAATAGCCTACTACATGCATCTAGTGGACACCCAGAGAGCCTTAAGTGGAGTATCCCCTATGGAGAGTTGCTAAGGACTAAAAGAGTTAGTAGTACTAATGAAGCCTTTGAAGCTGAGCAAAAAGAGATGATCTTGAGATTCAAACAACGGGGGTACCCTGACTGGGTTATCAAAAAAGCAATTGATAAAATAAAGGTTATACAAAGAACTGACATCCTTTTTGACAATACTCCCAAACAAAAGACGGACAGTAATGATGATATCAGACTTATCATGACTTATAGTGATGATACAAAACAAGTTAGGAATATCATTGGAAAAAATTGGAAGATATTAAAAAGTGATCCTGTAATTGGTGATTTGATATTAAATAGACCTCAGATCACGTACAGAAAAGGACGTAGTTTACAGGACATGTTAAGGTCTAATGATATTACCACCATGTCACAACTCAAACAACATGGCTTACAGGTTTTTTTTCCCTGTGGGCATTGTAAAGCATGCCGTAACAGTGTGATGCGTAAACAATATGCACTATGTAAACCTGGTAAAAATAGGCCAATTAACCAATTTATAACATGTAGTACTCCGTTTGTTATTTATGTATTGGAGTGCCCTTGTCAAATATGGTATGTTGGCAGTACCAAACATAGTGTTAAGAAACGGATTATGGAACATATGCGAGCCATAACTGCAGTTGATGAACATTATCCTGTAGCTAGGCATTTTAAAGAAAAACATAATTCCGATTGGACTCAGTTGTCGTACTTTGGCATTGAACATGTCCCTCTATCTCATAGAGGGGGCAATAGGGAACTAACTCTGAGGAAAAAAGAGTCAAAGTATATTTTAGATTTAGAGACAAAGATACCCAAAGGATTGAACATTGGGGAGGAATTGAATACCCATTTACATGATAATTGAGAACTAACCATAATTGGGTGCTGTATTTTCAACAGGATAATGTGTAGTTGACCAACTTTAATGAACTTTAATGATTCCTAACGATTATAAAGTATCTAGAAGAACCTAACATCTATTCTGGATACTAATATAGTGTGTTAACAAGGGATGTATTTTTCACTTTTGTATTTTTATTTTTATTTTTATTTTTATTTTTATTTTTTATATTTAATCTTATATTTATTGGATTTGGGGATAAATGGTTATTTATTATATGTATTTATGTGTTTTTTCAGATTTAATGGGTCGGATGAAACTAATGCTGCTTTCTACCTGTTACCGCGCTCTCTCTCTACATTGCACGTTGTTTGGTGTTGTCTATGCTGATTATCAGATAAGAAAATGTTATGGAATCTGTCCGATATTGCTGATCTGTCTTATTAACATCAACTGTATTAGCAGTGATATAGGGGTTTTACTATTGCAGTTAGTATGGTTAAGGTTTTCAACCAATTTTTACATCGCTTGGTTGTAGTTCACCATTGGACCTATAAGTAATAATATTTAATTATAATATATGAGTCTGGTGGACTTTCAATCTATGATATATATTTTTTCCTTCCATCCATGCATGCTATTTTACCCCATTATATATCTATTTTTACGGTTCCATGATTGTAGAATTATGTATTTATATATTTATATATTTATATGTCTATATATTTATACACATTTATTTATCTATATATGTGATAATTGTGTATAGTATTACAGATCTGATTAGTTATTGTAACCAAGGTATATTTTGCTATGAGGTTGTAAGTAATTTTTTATGAGGTGTTGTATTTAAGGTTCTTTGTTTCTTCTCTTACCTGATATCTGCTGTTGTTTGTCTCATTTTTATGTCTATGACTGGTTAGTATTTAAACAATGGTGGATGGGTGACTAATAACACGTGACCAAGGCTGCCGTGTCAGCCGAAACGCATTGTGTTTCAATTAAACTTGTCTTTCACTTTACCTGAATCCTGAGCGTGCTGATATACTCTTTTCTTTTGTTGTTGGATATATATATATTGCGGGTCGTATTTACCCGCATTTAAACTTTTTTCAATAAATAGCAGCCGATGAAATTATTCGTCAGTGGCGTTTGACTATTTTTACGAGCCTGTCTTTGGATGATGTGCAGCCCTTGGTGTGCGATTACAATGCACCAGTTTTTTTGAACATATATATATATATATATACATATATATATATATATATGATTTACAAGTAGGAATAGTACATTTGGGCCTTCCTAAGTAAAAATCTTCCCCTACAGTTGCTTACCCTGGAGTGGGAAAAGTAAATCTGACCTCTCCAAAGTTTCACATTTAACCTAATGTCCCTTACGTTGGAGTGGTAATAGTAAATCTGGGACCGCCAAAGTCCAACGCTTTCTCTACTGTTACTCAGGTTAGAGTGGGAATGGTGAATCTGACCCTTCAAACATCAAAATGTTCCCTACTGTTGCTGATGTTGGAAAGGTAATAGTACGTCTGATCCCTCCAAAGTCTAACACTTTCTCTACTGTTGCTTTTGATTGTTCACTCTCTTATCTTTTTTCAAATGACCCATTCTTTATCTTTTATACACTCCAAGCTTCCTCTATCTGAGTATAGCATGCTCTAAATTGCATACCTGTCTGATTCCATCTCTTTTATTGCATTTGTGTCATTTGGCCTCATTTTGGTCCATGTATCACATCTCATATCGATGCTACTGAACAATACTTAATACTGAACAGTTTGTCACACAAGTTATAAGGAAAGCAGTAAACAAAGCTCATTGTTTCATTAGTTGATTGTTTGCAAACTTTGCCTAGGGCTGTGGGAAATGTAGTGTATCTAACTGCATGATTGGAGGAAATAGAGCTGGAAGGAATCCCAATGAAGCAAATGCATGAATGTTTGTAATTAATCTAAGCTTCAATTAAATCATGTTTGTTTTTCACTTTTTGTAATTGTTGGTTTAAAATATCTTCAATGAAGAACAACAGAATAAGATTTTATGGGCCAATTTTCGTCATTGTTCAGCTGACTCCCTTTGAAAGCTAAACAATGGTTTTACGAATCAAATATCACAGAACTGGCATAAGGAACGGTAATAGAAAGTCCTTTGCCCCAAAGAAGTGTACTAAAGAAAATTGGCTATAGAAGACAAAAAATGGGAACCGTACATTGACACCTGTGCATAAAAAAAGCTAATATTTGGTCCAGTGTTCACTGATGTATTCTAGATTGCAACAGGGCCCAGTGAGACATTGACTTCGGTCTTCTTTTCTGAGCCACTAATACTTGTTAAAGAGTTTGGAGACAATTGCCGGAGTTGTTGGGAGCTGGTCTTGGTGAGGATGTTTGCTGTACATGTCTGCATGTGACAGTGGTACTTGTGTTCTAGAGTGGGTGAGCACCTTTTATTAGTGCAGAAGCAGCAGACGCCATGGTACAACAAACAGTGACAAATGTAATACTTGCAGGTTGTCACAAACGGACTATCGCTTGGCGGGATCTCCAGTCATCGATGTTTTACCCACTACAACACTCAAGACGCTGAGCAACAATATGCAAACCAGTTTTAGTCCTGCTTCTACAGGAAAGGTTTGGCCCAAACTGCCTTGCCACATTCTCAAACCTGCCAACTCCTAAATATATTTCACTGTGTGAGGAGGGGAGGGGAGTGGTCTTGATGGGCCAAGCATTGTGCCAAGCACTAACTCTGAGGCACTCTTTATCTCCTTCGATTGTTTTAAAAAAAGTTTCTGGTTGCTGCAACTGTGTCCTAACGAGATTTAAAAGCCACTAAAGGACATCGGCTGTGCAGATCCTCCAAAAATGAACAGAGGACCCACTCTAGACAGGGGGATACAGCTCACCTTGTGTTCAACTGCGTGATATTGGCACCTCATCAGATAACCATATGTAGGGGGCAGATATCATGTGACACACTGAGGCATCTTGTGTGTTGGCAGACCTGCTTCCTCTCTGAATGGGAACTCAAGTAACACCCAGATAAGTTTTAGCCTAGCAGTGGCACCAGGACCCAAGACCGTGAGGGGCCATCTGTAGTGAAACAAAGGCTGCTTGTTGCTACCTCATTAAGCCTCTGGGGGCATTTTTCTCTCTTGACTGAATTGTCCTAGGTATCCTTCCTACTTCACTGCTCGACAGTGGTGAGAACAAGAAACTGTAAAAGCGCAGAAAACCACATTCTGGTTGAAATGATGATTGTATGTTACTTCTATTTGTGCTGGGCAGAGAAACAGTGATGCATTAAGGAACATATCCAGAGCTAGGGAAATTTATCTGCACACAAACAAAAGGAAACTCTAGTTTCTGCATTGTTTTTCTTGTCTGAGCACCACAATATGGGAGGGGCTCTGACTTACCGTTTTGTTTCACTGGGAAACATCTTCCTACTCCTCTAATGTAAATCCCTGTGAGGAGACTGCCCTCCACTCTTTGTTGTGGAGGCTTTTACTGGGCTGAGGGATCTAAGATACCATTGGGTGGGTAATGGGGTGACTCGGCTGTTGGCTGCTTGTCCACAGGATCCAATACTAAATATTATTAGGTATAATATAACTTCTTAAAAACTATGGGCATCATGGTGAGTTATTGCCCCCAATTTGTGTTTGTGATATAAGATGCTATTTGTTTCAGATAATTGTGTCAAGTAATTGTTTCAGGAAGCGATCTTGAAGTGGGTTGCCACATGTCTGAGCAAGTTGCGCCTGTCAGTACCACTCACTGGCAGCTTGGGCTGCTTGTGGAATTGGATTGTCATTAGGATGCGATGGCACCAAATCAATTAATGTGAAATTTGATGCCTTAAGATCGTTCCGTTTATATTATTGATATCCTGAATGTCTATGTGCAGGTTATGCCCACAATCATATGTTTGGTCAAGTCACTGTCAATGTGGAATACCTTTTGAACGTAGGAAAACATGTCTTTTGTTACTTGGATACCCTATAAAGACGTTTCTGGATCAGTGTGATGAAATAGAGAGGGTATATTACTTTCTTTGATGTTTTTTGTAAGGATGTCCAATCAGAAGGCACACTTAGGATACATATGGGTGCAACGATGTGTGACTCAGCACTCTTAGGTCCCTGGTGAAGGATTATGTGTCCAGAAAACTAGTCAGTACCTGGACTGTAATTTTAATGAGCTACTAGCAAGGGTATGGTTTTAGTTACTGCTTTCTGCAGGTGGATGATTCTCATTAGGGCATTGTCCTCGTAATATGGGCAAGCTATAGGATGTGTGGGATTTTAGGAGCACCAGTAACGTAAAAACAGAACTTTGGGCAATGTTTAGGAACTGGACAGAATTAATGCGTGCTAAACTGAGGACTGTATGCACATTAGTTGTATCATAAGCAGGTCTAAATAGGACTTGCACCATGAGGCAAGCAGAGAGTTTAGGCGACCACATGGAGCAGTACCATTTTCGGGGTGTTGGAAATGTGTTTCTGTTGCACGCGTGCTCAGTTATCTTCAGGCCTTACTTTAAGCACACGCTTTGGTGTGTAGTGCGGCATATCTTTACATATACATTTGCATAGATACTTTGGATAAGATGGTATGTGAACTCTTGCCAGTACTGGAACATAAATAGACTTACCAGTCAACGCACTGATCATAAATCATGATTACACAAAATAGTAATCTCGGTTAAAAAAGTGAGTATGTATGTCATGTCAATTTTCCTGTTGGCTTATCCGTGTGTGTTGATGCTCATACTTCGAGTTCCAGTGGAGCATGTCATTGGTTAATTAAACCCACTATAGACTGCATGTGCTAGGGAGAATTAGTAATGGAAACTAATACATACGTTCCCATTCACCTTCTCTCAGCCATGTGAATACACCCCAGCTAATTGTCCCTTTCGAAAGTAAGGTGGGGTTGTTATTATAGTTGCAAAAAGGAGGCACAAGGGAAGTGCAACTATGTATCATCCGACGTGCATCAAGAAAACCCCTTGCAACAAGCAAGGTGGCACTTTTGTTAAAAATTATGAAGTTGCATGACAAACGTAATTTTACTATACAGTATACCCCATTACAAGGGCTGGTGAGAGTCCGTTTGACGCTCTAGTTCTATGATAGAACCAGCCATTTATGGCCTCTCACTCGTACCATCTCCCATTATTAAATCACAGAGTTCAGTTTCTTGTCTACACATCTGATGCAACAATGGCCCTTTAAGAGTTTTAAATATGGTGGAAGATCATTGAGGGGCCAAGGTTTGATATAATGGAACAGCTTTAGCCCCACCCATGTATGAAAGCTGATTCAGTTCAGGAAAATTGTGACCACCAAACATATCCTTAGCTTGCTGGTATGGTGCTCAATTCACTTATCCTGTCTCTCCTGCGTCAGCTGTTTAAACATATAATTTAAGCTCGTATGCTCCCTGCTGCATTTAAGTCAGAGTGTATTTGAGCTTTAGGACCTACAGCGTTGTCTGCTCCAGTGGCAGGTAGTAACACAGCCCATCTCAATTGCACCAGGCTCTGCCAAATGGTGCAAAGTAAGCTCCTGCTGCGGGTGCCTTGCACACACTCAACTTGCCTTCAGCATCCTCATCTTGCAACCTGCCTAATAGAGAGGGCTGTTGTTCTGACAGCGTGTCTATCTTGGAGCCCAATAACACACAGAAAGACATGGAAAGCCATTTAAAAATGTAGAGTCAGATTTAGCATTATGTGATGCAGCGAGCGAGCCCACCTTACTGTGCTGCATGACATGGAACGGGCTGGAATGCGTCTTATTTAAAATAATATGCACATTCCTGTCTTTTCCCAGTGCTGGCACACAATGTGCTGCCTAGGCTAAAGCAGACACTCTTGCACCATGGTAGAAGGGTGTCTGTTTTGTAAGCTGGATTGTTTTTGTGCAGGAAAGGGCACCTTCCTGCACAAAAACAATGTGTTGAGGCATTTTCCTCTTTCTATGTGTGCTGCAGACTGCAGCGCACATAGGAAGAGGAAATAAAGAGGAGAAATAGGCATATTTATCCTTGTTACACCTGGCATGGGGCGGTGTAGCATTTTTGGCTCATTACCAGGTCTACCACTCATTGTAAATCTGGGAATGTGTCAAAATCTATGGGTGTTGTGTGGGAACACCCATACACCACCCATGGATTTCCTCCTTGGGGCAGAGTAGTGCAACACATCAATTTGTGCTGCGTTGCATTACTCTGGATTTATCAAGCCGCCTCAGGGCCACACAAGGTGGCCTTGCGTGGCTTGATAAATTGCATTGTGTAATGCAAAAATGATGCAAACGTTTCATAAATCTGGCCCATAATATCTAACAGAGTATCTCACTCCATGCACCCCCTGTAACTCTTACTATAAGCACAACGTGCCAACAGTAAGATCTTTATCCTCTCAGAAATCACATTCTGTGCAAGAACTGATTTTTGTTGTGCCATTCTACTTTTTGTAATGGAAAAGTAAGTATCTCGGCTGAGCTCTTGCTAATCCCCATAGAAGTACACTATGATTTAAATAGAGAACTAAAGAGAGGAAAGACAAAAATACAGAAGGTATGGCTTATGCTCACGTCACCGTATGTAACAGGTGAATCAGGTGTAATAATCAGGTTCCTTAAAAAAAGCAGGTTATATTATGTTGATAATCACCATTTTATCTGGATTTGGCATTTGATTGTGACAGATCCTGCTTCCTTCCTTAGCTGTCTAAAATGTTGATGCCAGCAAATTCAGTTCATGTAGAAGGAACATTTTAAGTGAGAACAAGTGGACACTTCTGGTTTACTACATTTCCTTTACCAATCTTCTTATTTCAATTTTATCACTCCTCGTTAGTATAGTATACAAATTTTGATCCATTGCAAAAATTAAAATTGTTTGTTTTTCACTATTGCTGACTGCTTCATTATTCTAAGCAGACTCTTAAAGAATAAGCTAAAATGTGGTGTGATGTTAGTAAAAAAACATGTATTCTCTCTACTGTGTCTGATATCTGTATTTGAATGAATTGGTATTTTCTCTTACTCAGTAGCTGTTGGTGTTGGGCAAGTACTTATAAACTCAATGAGTTCTAAATTGTCTCTGATGCTAGACACATTTGTATGTTCAGTTAAATGCACTGCTGTTTTGAGCTGCAATATTCCCTTTCCCATTTTAGCTTTCATGTGCTCCCTACAATTGCTTTAGAAGTCCTCTTCCTGGTTGGTGGCTCTGTCTTCAGAAAGCTTACTCTGTCATACTATCCATCAGAGTAAGGACATCAGACGACCGTTCTATTTAGACCAGACAGTATGCTGTATTTTTCTCCTATACATCACGGCTGGAAAAAACTCACTCTACCAACAGAAAAGAAAAAACTTGACACCATAAGCTGGGAGAAGATTCCCAAGGTGTGAGAATAATTAGCTTTTTGTTTTTGGAAAACAAAAAAGTTTGGAGAGATGGTGGGTGTGTACCAAACGTGCGGTGTCTTGGTTGGAACCACTGTACCTGAGGTTCCTCTGAAGGCACAGAGATCACTTATGGGCTGTCGGTGATCTCCAAATATGGTGCTCCTCTGTCCTTCAAGGTAGCAGACATAATGTCAGGGTGTCTCCTAAGCACAGTCGCACATATCAGAGACATAGTTCAAATGGCCCTGAAAGATTGTTGTCCACTCTCTGAGATCCAGATAAATTTCATAAAGTCCTCAAATGTATGCATTTCTGAACATATTTTATTGATCTTCTTGAGTAAAGGGAAACCTCTGCGAGTTTCTGTCTAGACAGTGGAACAGAAGCATTTACTGATATGATGCAGGAACATATAAAGATATTTACAGAAGTACACGTAGTCTCTGGTTTTAAGTTAAGGGTACAGACGTGGTTTGGATTATTCAATCTACGTTAACTGGAAGTCAAGGAAATGCCCTTAATGTGTGCGTGTATGTGTGCTGTAAGTGATTCATTGTGTGCACATATACATTACAGATGTGGATGGCGATGCTGATGGATAAGGGGAGAAATATGGCCACCGCCTCAGGAAGCAGGAACATGATGTCACATTACCAGGCTATCCTTTTTCGCAGATGTTGCACTCAAATCTATTGCTTACTTCACAACAAAATATCTGTGTGACATTAGATCATGTCAATGCACAATACCACTGGGTTAATCTCAATATATGTTTACAGTACCTGCGTTTTTATGTATACACTTTTGACTATTCAGCTACATGCAAAGTTGGCTAGTCTAGGTCTTGAGGACTGAGTTTTTATTACAGAATTCTACATCGACCCAAATCTCCCACAGAAATACAACATCTGGGAAAAGCCGTTTAATGACTGCCATATGCTCAGAAACTCCTTGTGAGTGTAAGAACCCTCAAGTAACATTCAACAAATATTTTTGTGGGCAGAGAGCCACAACCTTAATGTGAAAATTCTGTAGGTTATAACCGACATGCTCTGCTTGCTCCCTTGCAAATATTTTTATTACGTATTGCTACTGCCGTTTTAAATCATAATTTATGAGAGGGTTACTGGGGGTTCCCTCTGATTACCTGCCTGGATGCCTCAAAATCTGCCATAAAAAGCATATGGGTGCCTTTTCGCACCAGCCTTTGGGTCCCGGCTACGGAATGACTATGTAATTAGAATCGTTTAAAATAAAGGACTCTATCGAAGTGCACCAAGGCAGCTATAAAATATTATGAATGACCTGCATAGAAGCACTTATGAATTAGGATAGTAAAATCCTCTGGATACAATGTTTAATATAATTAAAATATAAATTGAATAATATCCTTCAGTTTATGTCAACTTTATTTCTCCAGCGAACGATCGCTGGGCTACTTGGCGCTAAATTGGGGAAGCACAATATTAGGTCACCAGCATTTGCAGCTTCAAATCCAGGCCAGCTAAATGTAGACATCACATTAACTGTAATCCCTTAAATGTCTCTTCTCAGTAATAACAGCTTGCATGACCACCAAAAAGTAGAAGGCAGATTGCTCCCGAGATACACTGCATCATACAGATATCTCTACTTACACGTCAGGTAATATGTCGCGTCAAAGTTATACCTAGCTCGCTATATTGATTTGCTTAATGCACATAGGCCCAAATTTGGCAAACTGTATGTGCGGCATCCGAAGTTGCATTGTGAGAGGGAGAGAGAAGGAAAGCGCCATATCAACCAAGATATGGCGTTATCCTGCTCTCTCCCTAACACTGGTGCACGGTTACCCTGCCCATCGCCAAACACACACCTTGCACCGTAGCGTCTGCTTGAGTGTAGCTTAGATTTTGGGAAACATACTAAGCCTAGACATTTCTGGAAACTAGACATCCGGGGGAGTCCACAGAGGTGTGACTTGTGTGGATTCCCTAAGGTTTTCTTACAAAGAATACCCTACAAAGCTGAAATATTGAATAAAAACTCTATTTTTTCTTCTGTTTCTGTCACACAAACTACAGGAATATGCTGGGATCCACAAAATTCCTACCACCCAGTGTTTCCCCACCTGTCCTGATAAAAACACTACGCCACTTGAGTGCCTCTACCTAGTGCCTGCGCCACGAAAGGATCACCCCAGGGTCAACAGTTGCCCTCATGTAAGGACCAACATTGACCGTTGTGTGATCTATTCCTGTCGCGTGCACTAGGCCTACCCACACAAGTGAGGTACCATTTTTATCGGAAGACTTGGGGGAATGCTGAGGTGAAGGAAATTTGTGGCTCCCCTCAGATTCCAGAACTTTCTATCACCGAAATGTGAGGAAAAAGTGTTTTGTTGCCAAATATTGAGGTTGCAAAGGATTGTGGGTAACAGAAGTTGGTGAGAGTCCCACAAGTCACCCCATCTTGAATTCCCCTAGGTGTCTAGTTTTCAAAAATGCACAGGTTTGGTAGGTTTCCCTAGGTGCCGGCTGAGCTAGAGGCCAACATCCACAGCTAGGCACTTTGCAAAAAAAGGTCTCTTTTCGTTGGGAAAATGTGATGTGTCCACGTTGTGTTTTGGGGCATTTCCTGTTGCGGGCACTAGGCCTACCCACACAAGTGAGGTACCATTTTTATCGGGAGACTTGGAGGAACACTGGGTGGAAGGAAATTTGTAGCTTCTCTCAGGTTGCAGGACTTTCTGTCACCGAAATGTGAGGAAAAAGTGTTTTTTGGGCAAATTGTTAGGTTTGCAAAGGATTCTGGGTAACAGAACCTAGTGAGAGCCCCATAAGTCACCCCATCTTGGATTCCCCTAGGTGTCTTGTTTACAAAATGCACAGGTTTGGTAGGTTTCCTTTGGTGCTGGGTGAGCTAGAGTCCAAAATCTATAGCTAGGCACTTTGCAAAAAACACGTCAGATTTCAATGTAAAAATGTGATGTGTCCATGTTGTGTTTCCTGTCGCGAGCATTAGGCCTACCCACAAAAGAGAGGTACCAGTTCTATAGGGAGACTTGGGGGAACACAGAATAGCAAAACAAGTGTTATTGCCCCTTATCTTTCTCTACATTTTTTCCTTCCAAATGTAAGACAGTGTGTAAAAAAGATGTCTATTTGAGAAATGGCCTGTAATTCACATGCTAGCAGGGGCACCCTGGAATTCAGAGATGTGCAAATAACTACTGCTTCTCAACACCTTATCGTATGCCCATTTGGAAATACAAAGGTTTTCTTGATATCTATTTTTCACTCTTAATATTTCAGCAAATGAATTGCTGTACACCCGGTATAGAATGAAAACGCATTGCAAGGTGCGGCTCATTTATTGGCTCATGTTACCTAGGGATCTTGATGAACCTACAAACCCTATATATCCCCATAACCAGAAGAGTCCAGCAGACGTAACGGTATATTGCTTTAAAAAATCTGACATCGCAGGAAAAAGTTACAGAGTAAAACATGGAGAAAAATTGCTTTTTTATTTGAGCTCAATTTCAATATTGTTTTATTTCAGCTGTTATATTCTGTAGGAAAACCTTGTAAGACCTACACAAATGACCCCTTGCTGAATTCAGAATGTTGTCTACATTTCAGAAATGTTCAGCTTTCCGAGATCCAGTGTTGGTATCACACCCATTCCTGTCACTAACTGGAAGGAGGCTGAAAGCACAAAAAATAGGAAAAATGGGGTATGTCCCAGTAAAATGCCAAAATTTTGTTGAACAATGTGTTTTTCTGATTGAAGTCTGCAGCCCTTTTTTCCAATTTTTTTGAAAAAAACGAAATGTTTGCTGTATTTCTTGGTCTCCTCCAGGGGAACCCACAAACTCTGGGTACCTTTAGAATTCCTAAGATGTTGGAAAAAAAGGACACACATTTGACATGGATAGCTTATGTGGACAAAATGTTATGAAGGCCTAAGCGCAAACTACCCCAAATAGCCAAAAAAGGGTTCAGCATTGGGGGGAGTGGGGGAGTCCCAGCAGCTAAGAGGTTAATAGAGAAAGAACCTTTATATATGCAGATGCAATTAATATTTGTTGCTAATTCAACATTTGTGAGAACAGATCTGTCAGTATTATTATCTTTTGCTCCCCTAGATATTTTTTTAATTTACCTTTTTGTGTTGATGACTTGTGAGGCGTGCAGATCCCTTGCTCCAGTCTAAAACCAACCGTGCATCACTAGTGTATTAATTTATTTGTTGAGATAATGGATGTCATTTATGTCATTTTCAATAATGTGCCAAGAGTGAGGAGGAGAGTCAGAAGAGGTACAAGCCAGAGGAAGGAGCTTATTTCAGCCAAAAAAGGAAGAAGTTGTGATCCACAGTGGTGAAGGAGTAGAAGTAGGTAGGATGAACAATGGTGATAAAAGTGTAATTGTATGGAACGTTGATTGGGATTGAAGGAAGTGCATGAGTTATTGATGAACAGTGCCTTGTAAGCTAATGGAAGTGGTCCTGTTAAATGACATAGGAAAAGAATGGGAGGAGGGAACAAGTTGGCGGATGGGAGCGAATGAGTAAATGAGGATTTTGATCACTTGGAGGAACTAATGGTGATTAAACAGGGCACACAAGAGATTGCCAGCTGGAAGCATTTTCTCGAGTCCTATTGCTGTCATTGATTACAGGGTAAGATATGAAGTGGACATTGTTGTTAACATAGGCGTTACTGGGCCATATATAACATGGAACACCAACGGGATATCCTAGGTTCATGACTCTTCAGAGGCAATAAAGTTTAACAGGGAAATATTACCTTTTGTAGCTGGTAGAGGTTAGGCACTCAGGTACATAGTACATAGTAAAAATCACGCAAGAAACTGAATGTCAAGTTTAGTTTAGTCAGGTAGCATAACTTCAAAGTGGTCTATAACTTTATCAATAGTTTAGTAAAATAGGGCCGTTAAAATAAAGCATATACAGAAAACCAACATATGACCCAAAATGTATGTATAATATATGCAATTCACATGCTAGATTTCTGAACTGCTTTGAGAGCTATATCCAGTACAGTCCTGAAAAGGGAGTGTTTGCGTGTCCCCATCTGACCTATTAGAATATTGGTCGATAGAAGTGAATCAGTGTGACAGAGGTGCCGAATGGCAACATACTATGGACTGTAAATACCACGATATGTCTGGCGCCCTGATTTCAATTACTCTTGCTTTGATTGCAAACTGGACATTTCAGTGACGTTTTCTGCTAAGTGTCAGATAAAAACAGTCCAAAAACTATCGTGTCAGAGACTCAGTAACCCAAATGAGAAGAAGCTCTTCACTCCTCAGAAATGTGGTTACAAAAACAAGTTTATGGCGAAGATTCGGCCTTGCGCTGCTCTAACCCTTCAGAGGTCAGTAACGTTTCTGACCTCCTCACTAGTAATACATTCAAAAGGAGGAGAGCAATACCTTTCTCAAAATTCAAACAGATGGGCCCATCTTACATTAAACATACGATAATCCTCTACTTAATATCACTTTGACGATGTGTATTCAATTTCTCTTTTATTTACACATAACTATAAAAACATCTCAGCTGAAACATAAATAATTCATTTCTAAGAAGAGGGTTATTATATGTTTCATGTAAGGTGAGACTATCTGTTTGAATTTTGAGGGAGGTATTGCTTCCCTTTTGTGAATTCATCATAAAAATAGGTGTACTCTGGCAAAGTTGGACCGTGTCCCAGTGTCAAGTTCAAGGCTCCCGCTGTGGGGATGACAGTCAGTTTCTATTGTGATGCTGTTCAAGGTGAGACTAGTGAACAACCCAACTTGTCTTCATTTTTTCTTCAGTAGTTTCAGTGGAGGATAAAAGATGGCATGGGTTTGTGTCCAAACTAGCATCTCTGCACTCTGAAGGATCTGTATGCTAAAATAGGATGGTCATCATCAGTTTTTTCCTGTGAAAATTGGCACCAACATGATTGGAAGATCCCACTAAACCACAAAACGTCAATTAGTAACACTGGGTACTAGGATTTAGAGGTAGGGCACAGCCCATATTTTAAAAACTCACATCACTAGAACCGTTTAAGGTATGGGATGGTTGAAATCGAACTGCAATTGCTGGAATGAAGAGATAAGTCCTGTGTGTCCCATGGTGCTGGATGGGGCAAGGTCAACGAATTTGCATTCTCACAAATACTGCTAACAGGCAATTATCTCTGCAGCTCCGTGGCACCATCTGATGATCTTGAGTTACTTCAGCATCTCCAGTAACTCACTCCCGTAGGATTCCTTGCAGGCAGACCTTCAGTCATATTTGCATTATGCAATTCATCCTGTCAGACAGACAGTGCCTTTTAGGTCGAGCGTAGCATACGACCTCTTCTATACTTTTAAGTACACTTCTTCTGTGGGCTTCCAGCTATTTCATTTGATAGTTTCAGGGTCATTCCAGCTATTTCATTTGATAGTTTCAGTATCATTTAAAAATCCTTGCTTGCTAGTGGTCAGTCATGCCTCTTTGTACCGCCTCCTTGTGCGTGGGAATAAAGGCCAACTACTGTGTAATTATGTTCTGTCCTGTTTATCGGGTCTGTAGGGGACTTTTTTGTGCTTTATTTCCTGCTCCTGTCAAGGGAAGCTTCTCTTTTCATTTGCAGAGCATTCTTCCTCTGAGCTTAGCTGAATCAAGGCTATAAAGCAGGCTGTTATTTTGGTCACATTTGGTCTTTGTGGGATCTCTGCACCCTCCGTCAACTGCCTGGCTCCACCCTTCCTTGACTTGAATTCTATTTACCAAGAGTGCCTGCCTGTGTGTTGAATGCAAGGGCAGAGGATTGCTTGTGATTGCTTATAGCCTAGGCACCCAGCTATACCAGGGCTCTGCAATCCTTAGAGACAGTGCCCACTTCTGCTCCGTACTTGGATCCCACTTGCAGCTCCATCAGTGCACCTCAGTTCACACAGTGCAAGTCCTCAGCTGTGCCTGTGCCAGAACCCCCACACACGCTGTCTGCCAGAGCACCTCAGTTCTTGCAGTCAGTACATTCTGTTGTTGGAGTACTGGGACCTCAGGTGCAGCTCCATCAGTGCACCGCAGTACACACACTCCAAACCCTTAGCTTTGCCAATGCCAGAAACCCCCCACACATGCTCTCTGCCAGACCACCTCAGTTCTTGCAGTCAGTACACTCTGCTGCTCCAGCACTGGGACCTTGGGCGCAGCTCCATCAGTGCACCTCAGTTCTACCCAGGCGAGGTCCCTTCCCTTCCTATACTGGGACTCCACTCACATACAGTTCCATTACAGTAGCTCAATTCTAATATTCAATCCCACTGCCAAGCCAATACTGGACTCAAAGGAACAAAACACAGCTCAGCCAGTGCACCTCAAGTCTAACATCCAGCACCACTGTTGATGGGAACCATCGCAGATTCAGAAAGAATCCATCAATTCTAACATTCAGTGCACATTTCTTCTCAGCAATAATGCTCATACTCACGCCCTTCAGGACTCCTCACTTCTGTGGTTCAGAAGCAATGCTATTCCCATTCTGGGCCCCACTTGCAGCTTCACCAGGGCACCTCCAAGCTAACACTCAGCAACACAGGAACACCAGTACTAGATTCCACACATAGCTCCATTAAGATACTTCACTTTTGACCTTGTGTGCCGGTTACTATTCCAGTCCTGCAGCCCACATACATCTCTGTCAGTGCAACGCAACTCTAACCTGCAGCGCCCCATTATTCCTATACCAGGAATTACACAGCGCTCTGTTTCTCATTCCTCATTAACTGCCTTTCTGTTATTCCAACACTGGGCCGGGGCACAACACTGTCTATACCTCCTATCCTGATCTGAAGCACCCCAATGTTGCTGTATTGGGGTTCACATACAACTTTGCTACTGCACCTCCTGCTGTTCTGCAGTGCCCCCTGCTGTTCCACACCCTGACTTCTGTTTGAGGACATGGGGGTGCCAATTAAATCTATTCTTAGCTTCCATCTTTATTTTGGAGGGTCTGTTTCACCTATCTCACTCCGTTATTTCCTTTACTCTGTTTACTCTCAATGTTTTCTTTCTCCCCTACTTTTCTCTTTGCAGCATTTAAAATCGACATGCTAACAGTTTCACTCTTTCTGTCAACTGTTTATTCCTACTCGTCTCCTTTTTTAAAAAATTTCCCTCTTCCTCTTGCTACCTCCTCTTTCAAACTCCCCAAAACTTGGTTATTTCTGTTCTTGCTTTGTACCTCTCTTTTTTCTTCATCAGGCCTTCTTTCTTTCACAATTTTTTTCTCTTCCCTTGATTTTTTATTTGTCTTTTTTATTGCTCTTTCCTTTGACTCAGTATAGGCCCAGAGACCTATGGACCTCACTCAAATCTAATTGCTGATGTATTTTCCCTACCAAAATTGCAGCCAACCATTTTTCTTTCTTATCCAGGGCCCATGACACCGTTACTACGCCACTTGTCCTCTCCAGCTTTACTTCCGACTCCCTCCTTCCTTTTACCCTCAAACCATCCCAAATTATTTTTTGTTATGGTGTTTTGAGCATTACACTCTAATGACAAAAGTTTATTTCTGATATATGTTTTAAGATAGAGGAAGAAGGGAAATGGAGGCACTTTAGTTAAATACTTGGCCACTGGAATTATATGGTGGTAAAAGCCAACATTATGAGGCAGAGTTGACCAGTTTATGTGGCAAAAAAAGTTCAGTTATGAATTCATATTGCCAATAGCTCTAACTGCGAGACCTTTTGCATTGCGAATGCTTGTTTCACATGGTTGGCAGTTTTATAGGTGCCTGGAAAGATCATCACATGAGAGAGCCAGGCCTTCATATCAAGGGATATGCACAACAGGTAAAAATGCCTGAACTACTTTGCTATGTGTTGCAACATCCAGGCACCCCCTTGCCTAGCAAAGAGGGGCAGCAGCTGTAGCCACTAGCAACACATCTTAAAGTTCTGTAATGAACCATGGCTTACATCTCTGTACTCTAGGAGTATGTGGGCATCATGCTTTGAACGCGGGAAAGGAAATGCTGGGGATCAACAAGAAATGTCAATTGGAAAAAGGCTTTGTGTCTTTGGAGGATGCACTACACAACAGCATGAAGCATGGATTTCATTATCTATGACTCCTTAATTCTTACATCATTTGGGAATAGCGGCAGTCATCTTTGAGGTTGAGTGTATGTTTCACCGCAGTCCACAATGTTCATGCTAGGCAACTGAGATGTTTATAAGCTGCAGAAAAGATTTTACTTTCTGGAACCAAAGACAACCGAATGAGAGTTATATCACACATTCCTCATATTCTGGAAACTGTCTCTATGTCCAGAGGAGCATTCTAAGAATGCAATCGTATTTAGAAAGTGAATTCAACATTTATATTTGGAGTCTGTGTGTCAGGATGTAAATGGAATTCAGGCTAGGGTCTCTGATGCTAACCACACCCCTTTTCAGTCAATTAGGATCTGTAATAAACTTCAGAATCTGAAGGGAGTGTACAGGGGGGCTAAAGAGAAGGGAGTTAGAGAGAAAAGAAACACTGCCTAGGTGTGTCCGCCCACTGACCCCAAGGACCCAGGCTGGTGGAAACATACAGCATTGACCCATGATCTCCAATGGACTGACTGGTAGCCCTTGCAATCCTATAACACAAGGTACTATTGATTTAAATAAATGAGTATTAGAAGAATGGCTTACCAGGGTACGGAAACAGAGAGGCCACAACGAGCCACCAGATGCCCAGGATACAATCTGGAATCCAAATACAAAGTCGTTCTGGACCAGTAGAGATGCCGGGAGACAGGATGACCTTGAGAGTTTTAAGCTGGCACATGAATTCCATAATGGCAACAAGCAAAGCTCTGTATTTGGGAAAGAAAAGATTACTTTGAGCTACCCTAACCACCCAAATGAGCAAAATAAAAAAAGGAGCAGAGAACACAAATAGGGAAAAATTATGCAACCAGAATAGAGAACCCATCAACCGTTGTTACCAAGCAAAGTGTGATACTGTGACTGGTGCATAAATCTTCCCAACTCTTACTGACCTTGAAGTAACCAGAACCTTCCTGCTCTTTCCAGAACCTTCCTGCCTATTCAGAATATTCTGACGCTCCCGTAATGTTTTTGCTCTTTTCACCTGCCAAGGAAGTGTTGATCTGTAGTACCCCGTGACTCCATCCTTCTTCATCTCCATCACTGGGCCGTCTGCCGCAGGCTCCAGGGCCGGCCCATAGCAAGCTTGTATCACGGAGTCTGAGAAATGTGGCTGTGTCCCTGCCACATTGGACAAAATTCCGCGGCAGCACAGACTTCTGATAGAATTCCACTTGATTAGTCACAAACAAGAAACAAGGAGCTGACTACAATGTATACGGATACTGAACTATTTGTTTTCTCAATGCATTTGGATTCATATTACGCGCAGTTAATTGATAAGCTCTTTAAAAAGCATGACCTTTACAATGCATACAATATGCATACTGTGTTGAAGGTATTGTTAATTCAAGGAGGGTAATTAATGCAACCCACAAGGTAACACAATACTGAATATTGATTAATGTTGTATATTTCAGTTCACAGAAATCCTAACCAGAAACGCATATGCTTCAAGGGTAGAAAGTGTGACTACAGTAAAGAGCAGCCATTTTTATAATTGAGGTTATTCAAGGGCAGGTTGCAATGTACTCAGGATATCAAACTCTCATCTATGTTTCCAGTTTTAGTTTTCAGATATATAAAGTGTTCTGCTTCACAAGACGGTCAGAGATACACGGATAATCTGAAGGTATGTTTTATATATATGTATATATACATATAGTAATATATGCAGCATAATTCTTGGGTACTAATATTCTTATTTATTTGAGATAACCACTGTGACCAGTTGATGTCCATGCTCAGCAGTACTAATGAGTGAAAGTGACAAACTCTGGTGTCTTTGTTTTCTCTCTTTTAACTAATCTCCTTTCCCCAGGTCTACTGATAACACATTACAACTCCATTGAGTTGGTAGTGGAGACTGGGGCATTTGGTAGTATATGCCTCTGCAATTGGATCCAGGCTACAAGTTGAGTACTGTCTGACAGGT